>NW_020210953.1:296991-336401 GCF_003070985.1 Temnothorax curvispinosus | reverse complement strand
AGCTCTTTGCGAACCGTCAAACCTACGGATATACAGAAATGAGGAAACAAATGAATGAAATTGTGGGTTCCGTCGATTGGATCGATGAACCATGTCGGTGTATTAGTCAGTCCTGGCATTTCCCTCGTCCCAATTGTTTCTTCTGCGATAATCCTGAAACGTAAGATATGTTAAAAAAAAAAAAAATTTTTTTTTAAACAAATTTTTCGCGAATTTTTTTTATATATTAAAAATTCCTAAGGCCCTTCTTTTTTTATAGCAATCAATTTCGCAATATCGCAAGTGCATTCGAGAATTTTTTCAACACGATCAAATGGCGAACGGTCAAAGTTCGTCTCGGGTCAAAATGACCCAGAGTGACTTTTTTGTTTGAAAAAATAGGTGTGACTATATACGGAGGGTTAATAGAATATAATATGATCTTAGGATTATTTAATATCATAGGATTAATTATTAAGTTAAATTGAAGTCTGGTTATCTACTGATTTCCAGGTAGTCCGTTTTTATGCGATTACAACTTACTTATGATCAGGAAACTCTTTGGATAGGCCATCAATAAGTATTTTCTCAATTTTGTGATCATGCTCTGTTACGAAATCCATATATCCTTTGTTATGTACAATTTTTTCGTCCTCGAAACTACACTTGAGAGTCTATGCACATAAATAATATGAAATAAATGAATACATAATTACATATATATATCATACAAAAAAAGGAAGAAAAGTTATATATAAAAAGGTTATGATTATTAATGATTAATATAAATATATATCTTGCTAAGAATTTAGGAAGAGTGAGACTTTAACTTGTACATTGATTTTTTAAAATCATTTTTAGGAGATTTATATAAGAAATTAAATTTATTCTGCTTTAAGGATTTTGAAAGATATATCATCAATAATATATTTTACATAAGTTCAAGAATAATTTAAGATTAATTCAAGATTTTTAGATGTTGCGTGTGTTATAGATGTGCCGTGTAAGAATTATTTTGGATTAATTCAGATTTAGATTAAGGTTTTTATTTTAAATAGGGGTATTCAAATAAGTAAAAGTTTAACGGTTTGACAGGTTATGTCGGGTTAAAGTCGAGTAAAAAGTTAATTAATTAACTTTGGGCGCGCTACTCTTTAAGGTTATGCAAAATACATATAAGTGACTCATTAACCTATCACATTAATCTTTGGGTTAAAAGTTTAAAAATTAACTTTTTACCCGACTTTAACCCGACATAACCTGTCAAACCGTTAAACTTTAACTTATTTGAATACCCCTAATGTAAGGTTTTTAGTTTAAACCTTAATCTAAATCTGAATTAATTTAAAATGATTCTTGCACGGCACATCCGTAACGGCAACATCTAAAAATCTTGAATTAATCTTAAATTACTCTTTAACTTATGAAAAATATATTATAAATATATACTCACAGCTGCAACTTCGTCATTCAATTTTATCTCCAGAATTGTGCAATCCTTCCGCTTATCTTTATACATTAGCTGTGACTCACCTTACCAGCTCGCAACGTGAGTTCTTTCGCGAACTCGAAGCACTTCGCAATGTCCAGATCACTCGACATGATGATAGCCGTCGTTGAGAATCGTGCCGGTACGACTTATCAATTCACCGTCGACTAACCGCTATAAATGAGGATGCGGTGGTTAACTGCTCTTATCTCTGCAATTAGTGATATCTGACGCAGGTAACGCGGGTAAATAAATCTCAACATTTGAGAAAACACGCGCATTTTTTTCATTGCTATGAGCTGAGGGTCTATAAAAAGTTTGTTTTGGAAACTTTGACGTTTGTTAGATAATGTGTATAATGAAAAGAGAGATAACATGCCTGATAATATTTTTTTTTCTAGATCTTATATTTATTTGTATACATATTGACTTTTTTATACAAATCGTAATACCTTACGAAATTATGCGTATTAATATCACATTTTTAATATTACGTAGTAAGTAACATTATTTTTATGCAGTTATAACTTATTAATTTTAGACGAAAGTTTTATTTACTTAATTAATACGATTACATTAAACGTTTCTATTCGAATCACATATGGCTACAACGTATTGATTACGTAATTACTTATTATCAGATAGTCACGATGTGTGTACAATGCTGTTTATCAATCTGAATGTCAGATTGATCTGAGCATCGGAAAATTGGAATAAAATATAAATAATACTTACTATTCAGTAACACACTGTGTTCAGTAGCACACGCATGTTATTTCCTAATGCACTTACAACATAGTATTAGGCTTGGTCAGGTCCGTTGCTACTCTCAAACTGCAAAGTATGCTCTTATGAGCTAGTCTCGCGTGCACTCTTACAATTAGCGTTATCTATCCCATGCATGACTTTTACTTGTTCAGTACCCTGATTTGTTTTACATTGTACTTATCGCGTCAAAATGGCGATTTTCAATGCCTCGTGGTCGACGATATTGTACACTTCGTTTCACACATATAATAGTTACATTCTACAATCTAATAGTTAATATTCTAAAGTTAATATTCTAAATTATTCTAAACAGTAAATAATCTAAATTATTCTAGAAATGTAGACATTATCAGTTAAGTTAGATATCTGAACAATCATATTCTAAAAAATTTTAAAAGTATAGACATTTTTATTTTTATCGCAAAAATCTGCAAAAACAGAAGGAAAGAAAGAGCGGAAATGGTTAACGGAAGAGCAAAATAATATTTCATCTTTTATGCTTGAGCTCTGAATCGATTTTTCATTGAGACACGCTCCATGATCTCTTCTGGTTGTGAATAATAAGTAAGTACTTTAAAACGAGATTGTAAACTATTTCAGTCTCAAGTTTTTTATTCACAGCTAATGCAATCGATGCAAATTTACTAGAAAGAACGTATGAAGTTCGTTCCATCAATTAAATCGACAATCTATGTAAGTGCGTGTGTAAAAGTTTTGGTAGAAAATTGGAATAGGATGCTATTTTATTGCCAATAATTTTGATAAATATTATATAATGAAAAAGAATTGTGTACTGAATAAAAAGATATTGAGTATTAATTTCTTGTTTAATTATGCTTTATATATATCTACATACATATACATATATATACACATGTATTAACTTACTCAATTTATATACATATATATATATACACACTATATATACACATGTATATACACAATATACATATATATACACATGTATTAACTTACTCAATTTAAACATAAAAATTTTATGATTTATGTATAGGAAATTTTTCCTGAATTGTCTAAATTGTCTATTAAAATAGCTTTGACTTTTTCATACTGCGTCACTAAATTCCAATCGCTTTTTATTTCAATATGTTTAAATACTTGGAAAGCATCACAAATCACCTGAAAATAATCTTGTCTTTTGTCACATGTGTCTTTTATCTTTACATTCTGCAAAAATAGTAGATGAGGTAATGATATCGAGTGTTTTCTAAATAGATAATTCATTAATTACAATTTGTCTGACAACTTGTGGGATGTACGTACAGAAATTGCCTGGTATTTGATAATGTTTCATCGCATGCATCTTGTAAATAATGAATAACGATGTACGGGGCGGTTTCGCACTGCGCGTGTACTTGGCACGAAACACTACCGTGTCTCTTGATTTTAATCAGCAAAGTTACGTTAAAAAGAATACTTTGTGCCTGGCGATCGATAATAATCTTTCCAATCATACACAAATACAGAAAATAATAATAGACATAATTGAACCATAAAAGAATTTCTATTTATTAATTCTACTGGATCTGAATTCTGGTTTATTACTTTTCAAATGTATAACATATTAATAGTTTTTATAAATTATTACAAACTTTTTTATTGATCTTTTATGAACGATATGTGTTGTTTTAAATAAAACATATATGTCCCTGAATGTTTGGTACTTTGCTCGTATCCAGATAGAGCAGAGCAAACTGAGTCGAAAAGTCATGTATCATTTTGCAATTTTTGCAATAGTTTATGAGTTATTAATTATTGCTAATTGTAGCAATTAAACTATTTTTACGGTTTTAATGAAAAACAAGAAGACGATAAAAGAGACTTATAAGAATATTCTTACAAAAATACAAGACCTTTGATCGTTTAGTTTTGAAAAAATTAATACGTAAAGTACACAATTTCTGATAACGGTGGACGTATAACGGACAGCTAATGTATGTGACACTTATAAAGATCTAATAGCATACATATTATAGTGTCTATATATCTGTATATACATGTGAGATTTTTCGATGACGTGAGCGAAGCGTGGGAGTTTAATTTGTATGGGTCAGTATAAGTAGTTTAAATATATAGATATATTTTTATTTACGTGCGCCACGTATGAACATGTCAGGTCTTAAATGACTACTTGCATTTCTCTTATACTTGACCTTGTCGCGTCCACTTGCGACTCTTATCAGCGCATTAACCGCCATTAGCACCGTTGATTGAAATGCTGACTATATTGCGAATATGTTAATTATCGCGGCATATAACGCGCATGATGAACAATGCAACGTCAATTTTTGCGGGTAAAAACTTGCTTTGTGTAAGCCTTATCTTTGTAAATTTTGCAAACATTGGGAGTATTACTACTATCACACGCAATCTATATTTAGCTCTTTCATTTTTTTTATTTTCTTAGAAATATTTTGCCACCACATATACTTATAAGTGTAAACAATATACTGTATATAAGTAAAACAATATATCGCATTAAAGAGAAAATTGTATTAAATAAATTATTTAAAATTTACATTTAGTTTCCGAAAGTATTGTTGATTATAAATTGTAAGTATCACATAATTTATGTAAGATTTTGTTTTTTACAGAATCAAGGTCCAGGCGGCCCAGTCGGACAGGTACCTACCTCCCAAGGTCCCGGAGGACCAATGGTACCCGGACAAATGGGTCCGAATGGACCACAAAGTGGATCTCACATGATGCAAAGTGGTCCTAATCAGATGGGTTCTAACGTACCCGGACAGATGGGACCGGGAGGCCCAGGACAAATGGGTCCGGGAGGACCTGGCCAAATGGGCCCTGGAGGGCCTGGACAGATGGGACCAGGAGGCCCGGGACAAATGGGTCCCGGAGTACCCGGTCAAATGGGTCCAGGAGGTCCCGGACAAATGGCTCCGTCTCATATGGTGCAAGGTGGAGGTCCTCCTGGTGGACCTCATATGGGCCAGGGTGGCCCAGGGCAAATGGGTCCAACTAGCGGGCCTGTTCCAGGATCTCAGATGGGTACCGGAGGTCCTCAAAATTCTCAAATGGTGCCTGGTGGACCTGGCCCCGGGCATATGGGTGGACCTCCAAGTCACATGAACGCAAGCGGTCCACCAGGACCAGGCCACATAACTGCTGGTGGTCCTCCCGGTCCAGGACATATGGGTAACACAGGACCTCCAGTATCAGGACACATGAACGCCAGCGGACCACCTGGATCAGGACATATGAACGCGAGTGGTCCTCCTGGACCAGGTCACATGAACACTAGTGGACCTCCTGGATCAGGTGGTCATATGAACAGCGGCCCGCCGATTCCAAGTCATATGAATGCAAGTGGTCCGCCAGTATCTACACATATGAATGCAAGTGGTCCGGGAAGTCATATGGGTCCTGGCGCTCCCGGTCAAATACCCGCAAGTGGTCCCACAGTGCATAATATGGGTCCAGGAGGTCCGAATCAAATGGGTCCGAGTGGCCCAAATCAGATGATGGCGAACAGTCAAACGCAAATGGGGCCTAGTGGGCCGATGGGTCCCGTTGGACCAACAGGACAAATTGGACCGAATGGACCTGGGCAAATGGGTCATAATGGGCCATCACAGATGGGTCCAAATGGACCTACACAGATGGGCATGGGTGGTCCACCTGGACAAATGAGTATGAATGCACCGGGCGGACAAATGGGCCCTGGCGGACCTGGTAATCAGATGGGACCTGCAGGGGCGGGTAACCAAATGGGACCAAATGCTCCAGGCAGTCAAATGGGACCTGCCGGTCCAGGCGGACAAATGGGACCGGGAAGCGGTTCCGTAAGCCAATTAGGACCCAACAGTCTTGGACAAATGGGTCCTGGAAGTGGCCCAGGAAACGTACCAATGACAACAAGTAGTGGACCTGTTTCTATAGGGCCTAATGGACCCACCGGAATAGGTGTAGCCAGCGGGCCTGGTGGACAAATGACTTCTAGCAGCGGTCCCGGAGGACAAATGAGTGCAGTAGGTCCTGGAGGTGGCTCTGGAGGACAAATGGGCCCAGGGAACGGTCCTGGAGTACAAATGAATGCCGGCAGTGGTCCGGGCGGTCAAATGGTGCCTGGAGGCGTACCTGGACAGATGGGACCAGGCAGTGGACAGATGGGACATGGTGGTAGTGGACCCGGAGGCCAAATGGGACCTGGAAGCGGACCTGGTGGACAGATGGGGCCAGGCAGTGGTCCCGCTGGTCAGATGGGACCAGGGGGACAAATTCCATCTAGTGGTCCAGGACAGATGATGCAAGGAGGCCCAGGTGTTCAAATGGGTCCGAATGCTCCGAGCAATCAAATGGGACCTGGTGGGCCGAATAGTCAAATGGGACCATGTGGTCCAAGTAATCAAATTAGTCATACGAACGCAAGTGGGCAAATGGGACCTAATGGACCGAATGTTCAACCTCCTACCACTCAAATAGGTCCTGGGAGTCAAAATCAAGGCCAAATTCCCGGTAGCACAGCACCATTAGGATCGGGTGCTCCAGTGAATCAAATGAGTCAAACTGGACCTACCGGACCTACTGGACCACCAGGATCAGGACAAGAGAATTTGAATGCGCTTCAAAAGGCAATTGATTCCATGGAAGAAAAGGGGTTGCAAGAAGATCCGCGATATTCTCAATTGTTAGCCTTAAGAGCTCGTCAAGGCAGTGGCATGGGAGACAAGCAAGCCTTCAATACACAACAATTGCAACAATTACGGTATGTGAATTATTGTATTATTACTTAATGATTGTATATCATGTCATATAAATTATCTGACATAAAGACGTGAAAATTATGCAAAAAGATTAAGTTTAAAAAGATATGAAAATTAATATAAATCAAATGCAAATGAAAAAGTGTGAAAAAATGCTTTATATGAATATTATTAAATCATTATTTGAATTTTTTGAAACAATAATTAGATTAAGTTATTTTATGTAGATATGTTTTTAACACCTTTTAATTTAAAGTAATAAAATTAATGTAAAAATATTTTCTCTACAATCTTCTAATTTTATGTTTTCAATTTTTTCTCACATTTTTACAGAGCTCAGATAATGGCGTACAGATTACTAGCAAGAAATCAACCTGTACCTCAACAAGTTGCGCTAGCTGCTCAAGGTGAGTTCTTGTTAATATGTAAGCTTATACGCTCTGGGTGACTACTCTATCTTTTGTATCGCTTTCTGCCACATGATTTGTTTTGCTTATTTCAAGTATAGCTTTTCTAGTCCATTTATTTGTTTCTACTTTACATCTATTTGCTTTTATTTTTATTGCTTTAATAATATAAGTGTAAACAAATATTAATATGAATTATTTCTTGTACATACGTTTTATTTGCATAACATATTAGAAATTTGTATATGCTGCTGCTATACAATATTTTATTTCAAATGCTTTTATCTTTTTATATATATGCATTGCGTTAAATACTTACCGCATTAACTTTAATTTCCGTTCCGTAACTTTATATATTAGATCGTGTAATTACAGAAATTATGTTTACTGATAGATTATGATATTTATAGATTATATAATGAGTGAAACGAGATGAATGTATGAATGTGGTATTTACAAAAGTAGGGTAGAATGATCCTGATTTAAGACGGATTTGATTAGGTGGCGCGCCTCCTCCTCCGGGGATGAGTCAACGCCCCATAGATCCGTCTCAGGGCCCTGTTTCAACAGCTGGGCCACAAATACCAGGTCCGAATGTTATTGGTCCCACAGGTGCTCCTAGACCGGGCTGTCAAACGCCGCAGCAACAACAACAGCAACCTCAGTCTGGCACTAAGGCAAACAGAGTGACAAGCGTAGCAAAACCCGTTGGATTAGATCCGTTGTTAATATTGCAAGAACGAGAAAATAGGTAGAGACAGATTTTTGGAGAAACACGGTATAATGCGTGATAAAAGTTGTATTTTCGTTACTAAAATGTAAAAAATTTAATGCTTGCTAACAGAGTTGCAGCCCGTATATCGCTTAGAATGGAGCAACTTAGCAATCTACCAACAAACATGCCAGAAGATCTTCGTATACAAGCGCAGATCGAATTGCGCATGCTAAGAGTATTAAACTTTCAGAGACAATTAAGATCAGAGGTACTGTAATTAATTTACGCACATATCATATTACATAACAATTAAGGAATTCTTATTTATTCTTTTTAACTCTTCTAATCTTTTTTACAGATTATAGCATGTACTCGGAAAGATACCACTTTAGAAACTGCCGTAAATGTGAAAGCTTATAAACGTACGAAACGGCAAGGATTGCGCGAAGCTAGAGCTACTGAAAAATTAGAAAAGCAACAGAAATTGGAAGCAGAACGTAAACGAAGACAGAAACATCAAGTAAGTTTATCTGATATACTTAAATTGTAAAATTTGATTATTGACACATGATATCAGCAAGGTTATCGCTGTGAATAAACGAATACAAGCATGACATTTATGTTTGCAGGAATTTCTTAGTTCCGTACTACAACATGGCAAAGACTTCAAAGAATTTCATCGCAATAATGTCGCGAAATTGGCTAGACTTAATAAAGCTGTGCTTAACTATCACGCAAATGCTGAACGTGAACAGAAGAAAGAGCAAGAACGCATTGAGAAAGAGCGTATGCGTCGTCTTATGGCGGAAGATGAAGAAGGATACAGAAAATTAATCGATCAAAAGAAGGATAAGCGTTTAGCATTCTTGCTATCCCAAACCGATGAGTATATCAGTAATCTTACGGAAATGGTCAAACAACACAAAATAGAACAAAAGAGAAAGCAAGTCGAAGAACAAAAGCGTAAGAAGGTAATGTAAAGTTAAAAATTGACTATTCTCTCATAAGGAATTATCTATAATATTGATAGAGTCTTATGATTATACAGAAAAAGAAGAAATTACAAGATAGTGAGAATGCTGAAGATGGTGGATCCAATGATGATACTCGTGTTGGTGTAATAGAAACATCCACTGGTCGCACATTAACTGGCGACGAAGCACCATTAATGAGTCAATTGTCAGCATTTTTAGAAGCTCATCCTGGATGGGAGCCAATTGAATCGGATAGTGAAGATGATGATGACTATGATGAAGAGGAAAACGGAGAAAGTGAGAATGAGAATAAATCTGATAATAAGCACTTAATTCTTGGATTTGTGTATAGATTCTTTATACAGATTTAATTTTTAAAATACTTTAGGCAAGGATAAAACAATGGGTGATTCTGAAGAAGAAAAGGTAAAGAAAACGATACATAAAGCAAAAGTGGAAGATGACGAATATAAAACAGAAGAACAAACATACTATAGTATTGCTCATACAGTTCATGAGGTTGTTACTGAACAAGCAAGCATCATGGTGAATGGACAATTGAAAGAATATCAAATTAAGGTGGTGTATTTATTTTAGTGTAGTAATTTAGTAATTTTAGTTTTGTAATGTAATATATTTTAAATTGTATTACAATATATTTTAAGTAAGTCACTTCTCTATGAATGAAAGAGCTTAATTAATGGTTTTAGGGTCTGGAATGGTTAGTATCATTGTTTAACAACAATCTGAATGGCATTTTGGCGGACGAAATGGGTCTCGGTAAAACAATTCAGACCATTGCTCTAGTAACATATCTCATGGAAAAGAAGAAAGTTAATGGTCCATTTCTCATCATTGTTCCATTATCGTATGTTCCTTTCCCTTCTTTTAAAAGCGAGACACTGCATTTCTTCAAATACTAATTTTATAATATGTGTGCTTCTAGGACATTATCAAATTGGGTTCTTGAATTTGAAAAATGGGCACCAAGTGTTGTTGTAGTGTCGTACAAAGGTTCTCCAGCTGGCAGAAGAGCGATACAATCTCAGATGCGAGCTACAAAATTCAATGTTCTTTTAACGACTTACGAATATGTCATAAAAGACAAGGGTGTGTTAGCCAAACTGCAGTGGAAATATATGATCATTGATGAAGGACACAGGATGAAAAATCACCATTGCAAACTTACTCAAGTGCTGAATACACATTATTTGGCTCCTCATCGACTATTGTTAACCGGTACACCATTGCAAAATAAATTGCCAGAACTGTGGGCTCTTCTGAATTTCTTGTTGCCTTCAATCTTTAAATCCTGCAGTACATTTGAACAGTGGTTTAACGCTCCTTTCGCGACTACTGGCGAGAAGGCAAGTATTTGGCATAAAGCACATTTTAATGCAGCTCTATTTAACATTATCGATATCTTGCATAGGTGGAGCTAAATGAAGAAGAAACTATTTTGATTATTCGTCGTTTGCACAAAGTATTGCGGCCTTTCCTATTGAGACGTTTGAAGAAAGAAGTAGAATCGCAACTACCTGACAAAGTGGAATACATTATCAAATGCGATATGTCCGGCCTACAAAAAGTTCTTTATAAGTACGTAAATATTGTCTATTTTTAATTTCTTTGTGAAACTAATTTGTGTAAGTATAATATATAAACAAAAATTTTCTGTCAGGCATATGCAAAGTAAAGGTGTACTACTAACCGATGGATCGGAAAAGGGAAAGCAAGGAAAAGGTGGTGCCAAAGCTCTTATGAATACAATCGTACAACTGAGAAAACTATGCAATCATCCATTTATGTTCCAAGCTATAGAAGAGAAATACTGCGAACATGTAGGCACGCAAGGTTCTGGTGTTATTACTGGGTATGTACCTCAACAATTTTCGAGCGTTTTATACATAAAATATCAAATATTTATTCAATTTTTCTTTGTCATTAGGCCCGATTTATATCGCGCGTCTGGAAAATTCGAGCTTTTGGATCGTATTCTTCCTAAATTGAAGGCTACGAATCATAGAGTATTATTGTTTTGTCAAATGACTCAATTAATGACAATTATGGAAGATTATTTAAGTTGGCGAGGATTTATGTATTTACGATTGGACGGGACAACAAAAGCGGAAGATAGAGGAGATCTGTTAAAGAAATTTAACGATCCCGGTTCAGAATATTTCCTTTTCTTACTATCCACACGTGCTGGTGGTCTTGGTTTAAATCTTCAAGCTGCTGATACAGTTATCATCTTTGACTCTGACTGGAATCCTCATCAGGTACATAAATATTAACATATAGAACATAAAAATTATCGCAGTATTGCACTTGGTCATGATATGTGTATTTGCAGGATCTGCAAGCTCAAGACAGAGCACATAGAATTGGACAGAAGAATGAAGTGCGCGTACTTCGATTAATGACTGTCAATTCCGTCGAAGAGCGAATATTAGCAGCAGCAAGATATAAATTAAATATGGACGAGAAAGTTATTCAAGCTGGTATGTTCGATCAGAAATCTACTGGCTCTGAGCGACAGCAGTTCCTTCAGAGTATCTTACATCAAGACGATGCTGACGATGAGGAAGAGAACGAAGTGCCCGACGACGAGACTGTAAATCAAATGATTGCTAGGACAGAAGGTGAATTCGAAATATTCCAGAAATTAGATTTGGAACGGCGACGTGAGGAGGCCAAGTTGGGTCCAAATCGCAAATCGCGGCTGCTAGAGGAAGCTGAGTTGCCCGATTGGTTGGTAAAGGACGACGACGAAGTGGAAAGATGGACCTACGAAGAGGACGAAGACAGATTCCTTGGAAGAGGTTCAAGGCAACGTAAAGAAGTTGATTATACAGACAGTTTAACCGAGAAAGAATGGTTGAAGGCAATTGACGATGATGGTGCCGAGTATGAAGAGGAGGAAGAAGACGATAAGAAAAAGAAAAAGACACGGAAACGAAAGAAGAAAGGTGAGGAGGACGATGAGCCTATGCCGAAGAAACGAAGAGGTGCCGGGTCCCTGGTCGATCCTAAAATGAAACGGGCTATGAAGAAACTAATTACATTAGTTGTTAATTATACCGATAGTACTGATGGCCGATTGTTGAGTGAACCTTTTATGAAATTACCTTCAAGAAGAGAATTACCGGACTATTATGAAATCATTAAAAAACCTTTGACTATTAATAAGCTATTGCAGAAGATCGAGGAGGGCAAAGTAAGTATTTGTTTATTGTATTATTTTTTTACATTTTTTGTATAAATGTACGGCTATAATCTAATAATTTTATTTTTCCCAGTATGCTGATTTAGACGAGCTTGAGAAAGATTTTATGCAACTTTGTAAAAACGCTCAAATTTATAATGAAGAAGCATCTCTAATTCACGAAGACTCGATAGTGTTGCAATCCGTCTTTACAAATGCGCGTCAGCGTCTTGAAGAGGAAGGTAATAATTCCGATGGAGATGATAAAGGTATGAATATATTCTGTTATCTTATCATGTAATTATTTAGCAAACGTTAAAATTTAAATAAGATGGAAATTTTCTTTTTTTAATGCTTCTTTTTTATTTATTTTTTTTATTACACAGATGGTGAAGATGGTTCAGACGCGGATTCTAGTGTAAGAATGAAAATTAAACTAAAAGGAAGAAAGGGTGAGGGAAGAGGCGGCCGTAGAAAGAGAGTTACTAAAAAATATATATCCGACGATGATGATGATGCCGATGATAACTAAGAAGTATTGTGATGCTTTTTGAAGCTAACAATTATAACATAATTTAAATATTTAATCAAATTATTTCGATTATGTCAATATTTGAAATAATAGCAGAATCTTATTAAAGTACAACCAAGAATTGTATGTATCGCAACTCGATTGTCGCAGTGGAGTACTGCTGTATTATTGTAAACTTTTAATGTGTTGTTAATTTTTATAATTAGTGAACTCATCGATAAATATTGAATGGCGAATATTATCATAAGTCTTATTTAGATATATGTATCTCGATATAAGAACAGACATAATGTGTTGTAACTTTTACTTCGGATAAATTTGTGAGTAACCAACATCTACAGCATACTGTACAGATAAAAGATTAGCATTAAGATTTATTTCAAATATTGTTTTAATCTCTCTACTTTGCGATGAAGTCTGATTGAATATTATATTTGAACTCCGACCGCTGGGTTTTGTTTCGAATTCGCGTTTCGAATTTATTTTACTATCGGGGATAGCGCAGACATTTGGGTACGTTACTCTATGCCTCGCCGCAGTAATACAATGTATGTTAGATTTCTATAAGTGATCACAGATATACATATGCACAGTAAAGAAAGAAATTTTTAGTTTGCTGAAATGGTATAATCATTTTGCAAATATTTTGCGACACAATTGTGGGTATATTGGAGATGTTAGTCAATTTCACTGGCAAATAATTTATCGCTAGACATCGGATTTTTTATGCAGATTATTGGAAAAGAGCAATTAATATTTAGGTTATTTATAATATCTAACATATTTATACTGCAACCATTGAAATATATACATACTAGAACGCGCACTGGCAGTCGAAACACGAGAGAAGGATAGGTGCTGTCAGAGAGGCCATTTATCGTACACTAGCATGCGTACAAAGTTAGAAAAAGACAGGTGGCCCCCTTGAAGCGTTAAATAAGAGTCTATCCTTCTCTCGTTTTCCACTTAGTTGTAGTATAGGCATTGCGCGTTCAAGTGTGTATATATTTCAGTGACTGTAATATATGTTGTAGTATAAATATGTTAGAAGTAACTTAAATTTAGTTTGTTGCTCTTTCCCAGCAATCTATTGCATATAAAAAATCCGATGTCTATTTATCACTATTGACACTGTTAGCAAATTAATCTATATTAATTTTTGAAGCTTTATCTCACACACAGATGTGTCATTATTTAGTTGGATCGCATAAATATAATGGTATATAGGTATAATGTTCATTTATACATATATCACGACGATTATCCTTATTCGGTATAAAATTATAAACAAAAATTTTTACCTGGCAATAATTTTGATATTTAAACTTGACAAACTTAAAAATATTTATGTCGCAGTTTTTGCATTTAAAAAATTAATCATAATTTTGGAACTTTGTATTTTTTCTAATCACAGCTGCTCTTGGAATAAATTCATTGGCGCGTGATGCGATACGATGCTGACCTACATTATTATGTAGGTCGACATCGTATCGTATTACTCGACCAATCAATATTAATGGGTTTTACTACAGGCAACTTAATTTACTGAACACTGATGGTTCTATCTTTTTTTTTTTGTTGTACTTTCGATTTCCACTTTATTTTACTTATCAAATTTAATTATTGTCTATTTCTTCGCGGCAAAATATAAGGACTACTTGTCAACACCTTAGAAGAGTAGTTCGCAAATTGCGGTGATCGATGCAGCGAGTATTCTGTATATAATTGCCACGTGATAATGATTTTTAAATATTATACAAATGTATCTTTGGTATGATATATTCATTTTATCGATGATGAATATATTATATGATAGTTAGGATACGATATATATTTATCATGGTATATTTATACTAGAGTTTCAACTTTTTGATTTTTTACATACCAGATTAAGGTAAGCCATTATACATATTCATAACGAATTTATCATAATTTCTTCAAGGTTTATAGTGACAACAGTGAATGTAACTCGCATGTGCGCAAATGTAACATACTCGAAAAGTATTCCAAAAATAAATTATAGTGCATTGAATCAGCTACGTTAGGTATAAGTAGATAATGCGTGAATAAAGAGAGAAAGATGTGTGAAAATCGGATAAAATCTTACAAATTACAATTTCTCTATGTGAAACTACTCTTTCTCCAAATAAAAGTTACACTCTTTATATAAGCTCGTCTTAATTTAATTAGTTTAATAACCGATTCTTTTTCATTTTTAGGTCTTTAAAATAACATGGATTTTTTTTACAACAATTAATATTTGTTTGCTGAAGAAAAAAATATATAAATATTACATGAATAGACAATTTCTAACAACAATGTGAAATAAATAAATTTAAGACCATTTAAAATATTTTTTTTTTTTAAATGCCAACGGTACACGGTCTTGTGGATCGTCCATACCTACCTCTCTCTGATAGGATAAGAGTGATTTGGCAGCACATGGAAGTTCAACACAGTATTAGGTAGGTGATTATAATGTTTTAGTTTTTTTTTTATCAGTATATATATTATACACATATAATCATTTAAATTAATTTTATATAATAGACAATGTACTACAACGATATAAAATAAGTAAATTTAAGACCACATAAATAAAAAAAAAGATGCCAACAGTACGCGGTGTTCCCAAACGGTCACCCATTTAAGTACTAACCACGCTCAACGTTGCTTGACTTAAGTGATCGGACGAGAACTTGTAGAGTACCAACGTGATTTGACCGTTGACGAAAGTGTCTTTCTCAGAAAGAGGTGACATACTTCTTCATCAATTTTTATATTACATTTTATTATATATTTTTTTAAATATATACATATTAATTTATTATTAATATTGATAAATATATATTATTATATTTATGTAATTAACTAACTATAAAATAATATCTATATTATAATACAATCATATGTATTATATTATGCTATTATTTTAATTAATTTTATACATTATAATAGATAATGTATAACTGCGATATAAAATGAAAAATTTTTAGGCACAAAATAAATAAATTAAAAAAAAAATAAGTACTAACCGCGCTCAACGTTGCTTGACGTATGTACTTAAATGATCGGACGAGAATTTTTTTTTTAACGAGAATAATTTATTATTTCTTATAAATATAATAAATATAATAATAAAGTTATCATAATATTTGTAGAGGACTTTGTATGTTTAACGTAGTTTGACTGTTGAGAAATGTCATTTGTAAAAAGAAGACATATATAATTCTTTACTAAATTTTCATTCCATAATCTATTGATCTATTATACTACGTTTACGCGTTAATTCTGTAGTAACTTTACTATATATCACTCGTTTACGCGGAATAAATTATCGTAAGTTACAAAATCCTGTTTACCCGAAGAAAAATCTCGTTTACGCGAAGGAATTATCATAGGTTACTACAGAAGTAACGCTCGCGTAGTATATGAAAACTACTATATTTGTCTCAAAGTCTATTTGCATCTTTGAAACTCAATTTTGTGAAGAAGCCGATATTTATGTATCATCTCTTGTATATATTCTAATATAGCATTATCTCGTATTGCAAATATCGGTTATTCGATACTTTTGGTAAGGCAGTGTGTTCCAAACACCGGCCTCGCCGTTAAATGTGCGCCTGAAATATTTAACACAGGTTCTTTGTGCGCTCTGTATTATGTGCATTCAACATCCCGCTCCGGTCCGCTTTCGTATACGAGTTTGCGAATTTAATTAAACGTCAGTCACGTATAAGCAGGCGAAACCGGTACGTCAGCACTTTTTTTTTCTACAGAGAAAGATACGACTCTACTTTTTCTCATCCACGTGATGCGGATACCATATTGCGCCCTATTGAGCTTACTCGCGACAGAGAGGAGAGGCATTTAAAAAACGGCAAGGCAGTGGCGGTGGTCGTCGTTGCTTGTTGGCCTTTGACCCGACGTGTGTGGCCAGCTAGAACCGTTGCTCGTCGCAAACGTCGCAGATCCCATGCCCGTCTGTTGGTGGCAATTTCAGCTCTGTTTTGAATTTAGATGGAATTTAGGCAAGCTGTTACGAACCGTCTGGTCATTTTCTCCATTACACTATCATTCGCGTGCACGCCGCATGACTGCTTGTGCGTGATATACAATATGTGTGTGTGTGTGTGTGTGTATAGATATTATTTTTTATAGATTATAGAATGAAAATTTAGTGAAGAAATGTGTCATTTCTTTGCAAGGAAGAGATATTCGTCAACGGTCAAATCACGTTGAACATATGTATGTATATCCAAACATTTTTAAGGAACAAAACTACATACGATTTAGCTCAGTATATCCAGATTCGACAATTTTATAATCAAACTTATCAGAAACTATTTTGCTGAGGCTTCCCAAATTTCAAAAAATAGTCTGATATTTTCAATTCCATACGCGGATGAAAGATATATCGAAAATACTTTAAAATCAAGATTTATACCTCCCGAGGCACTTCTAATGGATAATAGATATGAATATACATATATACAAGATAAAAACAATGTTTCTATAATAGATATATTACGTTCCTAAACGTAAATTTCAACAAAATATTACTAACCAACCTAACTCATATAGTAAAGATAAATCATTAGATTTAACATATAAGCTGGACACACCAAAAAGAGATTATTGTGAAATCCCGACGGCTTCTTTCTCATAGTAGTACTGTATGATATAACTAGCAATTAATAATTTGTTAGATTTACCAGATGCGAGTAAATTTATTTTTTGTTTTTTTTTTTATATTAATCATTTATAGCTTATACTTTTATAGAATAATTTAAAATACTAAAGCTAAATATTAGTACTTAAATGGATGATCATTTGAAAACATCGTGCACTATTGGCATTTTTTTAATTTATTAATTTTATGTAGTCATAAATTTATTTATTTTATATTGTTATTATACATTTTTTATTATATAAAATTAATTAATATCTATTTATTAATATTAATAACAAATTGATGCATATATATATATATATATATATATTAAAAAATATATAATAAATGTAATATAAATATTGATAAAGAAGTATGTCACCTCTTTATAAGAAGGACACTTTCGTCAACGGTCAAATCACGTTGGTACGCTACAAGTTCTCGTCCGATCACTTAAGTCAAGCAACGTTGAGCGTGGTTAGTACTTAAATGGGTGACCGTTTGGGAACACCGCGTACTGTTGGCATCTTTTTTTTTAAATTTATTTATTTTATGTAGTCTTGAATTTATTTATTTTATATGATCTTAAAAAGTTATTTATTTTATATTGTTATACATTGTTTGTAATATAAAATTAATCAAAATAATAATGTATATAATAATACATATATAATTGCATATATTATTATTTTAATTAATTTTATTAATATATTAATATCTATTTTTTCTTGTTCATAATGATAATAAATTGATATGTATAAATATTAAAAGTACTCTCTAACTATTCTCTGACTATTCACTGATTCAGATTTAGAGGGTAAGAAATATATTAATGGTAAAATGTTAATACATAATTCACAAATGCGTATATAAAGTCAATATTTAAGAGCAAGTCATTGACTCTTTTCAAATGCATATACATATATGTATTTCTACAGATCCATAAATGATAGTTATACTTATCCAAATTTTCGTTTTTATCTTGTCTCAAGTGAATTAGTGTTACCGAGAATGAAGAATCAGTATCAAACTTCGTTCTATTTGAATTGATAATGTGACGGCCCGGAAATGAATATCTCGTAAACGGAAATGAATCTCGTTATTTAATTTTCATTAAATTACTATATATAATTCTATTGTATTTTTTTAACATTACTTTTTTCTCTTTCCTCAAAGAAGATACTACTTTTATCGCTTCGTATAAATATCGTACGATGAATTTAATACATTTCGCGTATTTACGCTGTACGCGATTTGTTGTTTTGCCTGAATGAGCTTTCGCTTTTGGAGAGAAGTCCCATTCGAAAAGATGTGGGGAACGGCGACGGTAGAAGGGAATAAATTGCTACCGCGTGTCTGATCGTATATAAAGCTTACCTTCTTGAATGGTTACTACTCGTGATTCGGCCCGATATTTCGTGGCGTGCCATACGGGAAATGAGAAGAATGAAGAAGAGAGGGCGAACTCGTGCGTCATCGTTATTTTCTCTTTTCGTTCTCGCGTATGGCGATCAATTGCGGATGAAGTGGCAGAAATTCGCGCGTGGCGGGGTTAAACTAGAACGATTTAGAGACACATTGATCCCTTTAATTCGAGATATAGCTCTCCTGCAATTGTCAAAATAAAATTAATAAAACGATTAACGCGGCATATTAAAAAAAAAATTTAGGAGCAAAGGGAGAAAATCATTAGATAATAAAAAAAAGAAACATCAACACCACATTAATTTTTCATGTAAAAATTCTAGGTCGCATTGCATGAAGATGCTATAATAACGAACTTGTTTTTTGTCACTGCTATTTATTTTTTACTCCATCACATTTTGCACTTTTTTCTACCGGGATATTTTCTTTGAGGAACATATTGCTTAGTGTGTATTGCTATCACTGTGGAACACCGCTTATCATGCCATCCTCCTCTTCTTTAAGGTAAGGCTAAGTGATGTACACGTTGCGGTATCCGTAGCTTCAGGCGGAAACTCAAATACAGATGCTATACATTTATACAAGATCGATATAGTTGTGCATACTACGACGCACGTACGTACGGGAGCAATTCGAAGAACACGCCGTCCTGTGCATCCGGAAACGATGAACAGTATCATTTTCTCGTTACGACGATTGAGAGCGCGGAAGTTTCTCCAAAGTGAGGTCTAAGCAAGATGGAACGCGTCTGTCTTCTTCGGCGATAACATCGAAATGGTCGCGATTGCGAATCGCGTTGTTATAAATGATCACGGTAATATGTAATTTGTTACGAGTTGGTTAGTTTTAATGAAAGTATTTATCTCCCTATCTTTTCACCATTAAGAAGGATAATAAAATCATTCAATAATTAAATTTATAATTTTTGTCCACAATGCATATTTTTAATTAATTTTTAATGTAATATTTATATATTTCTGACTATTATATAACAAATAGATAGTAATTTGTTTAAATAGCAGTTTTGTGTAAAATTTTACAATGATTATAAAACATATTTATTTTTGCTTTTTATTAGGAAACTAAACACTTACTGTATTCTGCTGATAATTCAACGTCTGTTAGAACACAAAAATAATATTTGTCTTGTAAACTATGGAGTCGTGTGGAACATAAGAGAATTTAATAATTTTTATTGTTTGTATTTAGAAAAATAGTTTCCTTTGACGTTTCCTTATGTAACCTTTTTTCTTTCTGCACCGAGGAATATTACAGACTCCGAGAGAAAATACGCGTGTGCGCATCCTTTGAGACTTAAAAATTACCTTCCATGTGTATTTTTGCGTTATTCTCTTTATTTTATCACATGCACACACAGGATTGTATAAGATTGGTATTGTATATTCTTAACTCTTTTTATCGCGCTACCGCGGGATTGGAACAACGCTTGTTCAAATGGGATTGGACAAGCAAGAAGGTTGTCGCTCGGAACGAATGTTCCGTTTGAAGCAAATGATGTTCCAGGAAACGGATGGCAGTCACGATAACCTCTAGCTGGAAATTTATTATTATCGCGAAAAAATCGCGGCTGGGCAATAATACGCGTACGGCTTTTCGATAGCGCTAGGCACTTAACGGCGTCGCTCTCTAGATTGATATCGAGTAATTATCGTTCACGTGATGAAGCACCGTTTCCCGGAATCCCCCCCATGCCTTCTTCTCCCTTTGGAAATAATACAGCGTGGGCGTAAAATACGGGATATCCCGCTCCCAACATTACAAATCGCTCCGCCGCGCCGCCGCCAACTTTCCGATGATTTATGCAACCGCGCGATGACTGATGATCCTCTTTATCAGATAAATGTACTACCGTCCCGCGACGATCAAGTCCTCACATATTTGCTGCAACTTCCATATTTTACGGGCGCTCATTTATTCTTAGAGCTTAAACTGCGACGACGCGCGAGTTCCTTCTTCTCAAAATGTTTCTGACGCAGCGACAATGCGCAGCGTCAATAACATATTATACTTCTCGGTGGTATTGTGCTTAAAGCTTAAAGCGTATTGATCTTTCAAAAAATGTTTGGCATCGTGTCTTTCCTACAGGGTGACAATCAGGGAGAAATTGTTGAAACTACATACAATATTATTTTATCCACTCATTACGTGTAGAATAACAATTATTTTATTTCAACGACTTTTCGTGACTGTCACTATGTAGGTGAAAATGAAAAAATTCTGCTGTAAATGTTTAATTTCCCAAAGCGCGCAATACTTATCATCTATTAAAATTTAAAAATAATATCATATAATCCCTCGAAATAGTAATATTCTCCTACGGTTAAGTTGCGGCGCGAAGCTTAAAGAAATCGCGCTGCACGCTCTTAAAGCTGATAGTCCGCGTTGTCTGTAATGAGAGGCTATCTGCAGTAATGCCAAAGTGATCCGTGTAACTGCAATTGCAAAGTGTTACGACCTCCGCCTCGTTACGTGCGCAATGCGGGCGCACAGCTCGCGCAACCGCGCAATATTACATAATTATCACGCGGGAGGTTTTGGCTCGCGTTCCAACTGCGGATACACGGCAAGGGGATTACCGCGCCATAACACTTTATCCATTAATGAAGTGGCCGATCGATCCGCGCTATCTCCGCGACTCGTACATCCTGCGGCGTACGATATCTCTCAAATATCCCCCCCCCTCGTGTATCCCCGCGTTTTTTCCTCTTTACCCGCAACCATAACTCAATGCCGTGACACATCAAATCCTGCTTTAACGCTCCCGTATGTTTCATTGTACACGCTTCCCCGATCTCTATAATGGCGATTTTGTGTTTATATTTTATTGTATTAATTTATTTTGTTACATATTTTTGTTATATTTCTTCGCAAAATATGACAAAAATTCGAAAACGGTCAAAATGCTCCGAATAAAAATACGATGCACCTGTTGTATAAAAAAAATTCTGCGTTCCACAAATACTAAAAACTATAAAAAAATGAAATGTAGTATAGAACGCACAGAGTATGCTTATTAAAAAGCACACTGAACATTATTAATAATTTATAGCTTTGAATAACCATAAAATGTACGGCAATGTCGCTGTTCATAAACCTTTTAATAATCTATTCAGAATATTATTATATATTATTATTACAATTCATTAAATAAGACAATAGTTATTCTGTTCTCTAAAATTCCAAAAAGCTTCTAAGACTGAATTGCAAAATATTGTTGAAGTGTTGCCTTAAATGCTTCCTTCTTTCTCGATTCTGTAGCATTAAACTCGTGATCATGTGATTTTCGGAAAATTACTACGCTACTATTTCTATTGTTTGTCGGTCAAACTTCAATTTCGGCAGCGACTCTGAGTGCTTTATACATAGGTATATATATATATCATATGTCATAAGTGACATTTACCATTTTCAATTTGAAATTGCCGTTCGACGTCGAGGGAGGAAAAATAGCCGCCCATCACACCGCGACCGTCGAAAATTCTCGAGCTCGGGTTCGAAGAGGATAACTGATTGGGAGAGGTGAAAATAGTTCGCAAACGCAATTAAATCGCGCTATTTCACTCCCACAGCTCGTCCCCGTCTCCAGCCACTTTTGCGGTCGAAATTTAAATCAATCCCGTCATCTCGTTCTCTCTTCATCCCTCTGTTTAGCGGCCTATCTCTGTGTCTAACTCACCCTCTCGGAGGGATTCCCGGGATGCGCGTAGTGGGATTCATTTGCTATCGCGCGGTTAACTTTCAACAATGTTGCCATTGTACATATTGTTCCGCATCCGCGACTCGCCGACGATGGGGTGATGCGCGACATACAAAGCGATGCGTATCCTGTGGCGGATAAAGCGAACATGCCTTCGGGGATGTTATCTCTGTTACGTTACTCGAGTACACGCGTTTGTGTGTACTCGAGAACGCCGCGGCGCGGCACTTCGCTTTATATAAACGCGCGCGCGACACGCATGGCGACATTCGACATCCGCTTTTCGACGCGATTTGTACAGCGGTCACGGGATACGTCGGAATGTCATATCGCGCCGTCACCAATAGCGACGTTAATGGCTTTAATCCTTTCCCTGTTACAAATCCGCGCACCATATGTCAACTGAAATCTGCTATATATGATGTCAAATGTTTATTAAAAAGAAAGAATAGTATATTGTGCACCAAGGGGAGAAAGTAGCGTTTTTCAGACGAGAGTGAAGTTTGCCAATCACACGAGTCTGAAATAAAGCTTTCGACCTGAGGTGCACACGATATTTTTCACACCTTTACGGAAATGTCGACTTTCATGCTTAGAGAGGGGCGAGAGTGGCCAATTTCACACCAGGGCTTACTTTCCTCTTTATTAGGGAAGAAAATTGATACTTTCCACCCGGTATAGCGGGAAAAATTTAAACTTCTTTAAAATCAAAAACAACACAGAGAATTTTTTATTATATTTTATCCTTAAATTCACTACAAACTTGGGACAACTTGGCAACCAAGGAATTTTCAAAATATACAAAAGACATTTTACAAACAACGTGATAAAAATTACCAAGCAGATTGGTAAATTTTGAAAAATTATTGAAACTTTCTAGATATATTTTAGTAAAATTAATCAAACATATTTTATATTTTAATGTAATAGATATTAATATTTTTTATTATGGTAGATATTAATCAGAATAGCTCGCATAAAATTCTTGGTGGTACATGTTGTCCCACAACCACCATGATTTCAGGGTAAATTTTAAGAGAAAAATCTCTCCGTGTGAATGTATAAATTTTTATCAAAATGACAGTAAATAAAAGGGTTGTACTACCTGACTTGAGTGCCAAAATGCAACGCGATACAGAATTAGAAAAAATAATTGAAAAAGTGAAAGTGAGCCAAAAATGACGGGTCAGTGGAGGGTACATCCGCGCGATGCGCGAGAAAAATAAATATATATCTCTATATATACATAAATTTAAGAGAGAAAAATATAGCTTAAAGTGGAGAAAAAATTAATTGTCTGTGAAGAAAAAGTAAGAACAAAGAGGGTTTAAGGGAAGGGATCTAGACTAAAAAAAACCTAGTACAATATTTTATATAAAAAGATAAATTTCTAAAGATGTGAAGTATCAATGTCAAGATATTACGTCAAATTACGTAATATTATTTTCAGATCTCACTTTAACAATCCTGAGTAAAACTTAATAACTTCTTCTCTAAAATTTTAAGGGTAAAAAAGCACTTGAGATAAGATAGAGATAAGATTTAAAGATGACCATATGTATATAGATATCGGAAAAACGTGTCAATGATTCTCTTTATATGCGCATAATGAAATTACGAGTCTAAAATCAAAACTCAATAATATTTGCATGATAGTTTATTTTTGTCTGTTAATTTATTCTTTGCTTATATGATTCTCTCCACTGTTTCTCAAATATGTACTGCAATTGTATTACTGTCAGATTTTCCTGCAAACCAAAAATTGATGTTAATATAATTTGTTGTTGTCATATTATAATATTAAAATTTTTATTTTTTGTAATTTAATATTTAATTTATTATAGAAATTAATGTAACATTTAAATGTTTTATAGAAACAACCTTTGTATATGTCTATATGTGTATATTAGACAAACATACGTACTAGTTCTAGTACTAGATAATTTGACAAATTCGAGAATTACATATTTAAGTTTATTACTAAATGTATAATATTACATTTCTCAAAATTATCAAAATTAATACGTTAATTATATGAGGCACAGTCAAACCAATTAAAATAACGATCAGTTGTATCATTAAAAGATAAAAATAAGAAAAAAATTATAGTTAAAAAATGTATAACAAAGTAGTTCTCAAAATATATGTTAAACAAATTATACCTGTTTTTAGATTCAGAATTTCTTGCGGCAGTTTTCACCAACTTGTACATGATCAGCAGGACATTGAATCGGAACATCTATGACGCTTGATTCAGTGATCGTGATGAAAGTTGATATTAGTAAAAAAGTGATCATTAAATATAAAGAAAATATGTTTGTACGACTTTTTTCCATGTTTTTGAAAAGTTACTTTCTGGAAATTAAACCAAGAATCAAATTTGAAATATGTTGCAGAAAATGATCGTGGTTATAAAATAATTTTTAACTTGTGACATTTTGCGTGAAAATTTTCTTTTATATTGCTAAAGTCATAAATATATAATTTTAGTGAAGGATAAATATGTATGATAAAGAACATCACGATTGCACATAAATATAAAACTGTAATATAATATTAAAACATTTGTAACGTAATTTTTATTATGTACATATATATATAATATAGATACATATATACATACATATACATATATAATAATCCTTTATAAGAAACGTGTTGTTATAAAATATATATATTTTTTTCAACATTTATTTTAATGAAAATAACTATTTTTTTCATATAAAAAAAATTTAAATAAATCTTTAAATATTATCATTTTGTAAATCGTCTAAATTTTTATATTGTTTTATTAATCCTGAATTACTCAATAATTTCTTTAATTCTCAAGGAAATGAGGAAGAAAGTGATAAAAAACTTGTCTTTTTTACAACCAATTGATAAATCTATAATATAAAAAATTATGTAATTTATTTAATGCATATATAAACAATTATTTTATATAGATGCATGATAAAAATTTTATTATTATTAAAAATAAAAATATATTATATGCAAAGTCGTACATAATGCAGAAAACATAGTTAAAAGAAGCAAATAAAAATCAATCGTCACATTGCGTGATCTATCTCTTCACAAACGTTTTGAATGAATAATAACGCCTCTAATTGTTCTAAAATAGAATCGTGCATTTTATTTGATAAATTAATTAAAAAGCCATTGTAGTTATACATTTACGCTTTGTAATAAATTTCTATCATGTCACGCTATCATGTCCGCCCTACGGCGAAAAGTATCAATTTTCTTCTTAGGGAGGAAAGTAAGTCCTGGCGTGAAATTGGCCGCACTTTCGCCCCTCTCTACAGGCATGGAAAGTCGAACTTCCCGTGGAAGTGTTGTGAACAAATATTTTTGATTGTCTTCTAGTAAACTATGGATTTTTTTTTAAAGAATCGCTCTGCACTAATAGAGAGGAAATTGTCTTGCTTTTTATTAATACAAGTAAATATCTTCAAGGCCTTAAGTGTTGCAACCTTTCTGTGAACGACTGTACATAAATAACGCCTATTTATTTGTTTTATTACATCATCAAAAAGAATGTAGAAATTTATTAAAAAATTATTATTTATCATTTATTAAAAATTTATTAATACAGGGTTTAGATGATTACTCTGCCGAGGCCACATTATATTTACTTCGTCCATTCCTTATACACTTTACTGATTTCCCTCGTTGTGAAAGGAATCGCCTTGAGTCGGATGTTCGCTAGAACATCCAACGCTAGCGATTGGATCGGACCCCTTCTTCGAAACTTACTTGGCTACTCGGGTTTAGAGATCAGAAGTTGAGCGGAGTGAAGGAAGAAGGTGAGGAAATTACGTGTCAGCTTGCTGTCAAAGATTCTGCTCACGCGAACGAAGCGTAAGATCCTTGGCACCGCGTGTACACGACTTTCTGATTCATCTACGTCGTTATTAGCCGCGGCTCTCTGTCTCTCTGCGACGCGACACCCCGCTACATTACTCCCGCCAGCGAAGTATTATTAAAATGTCGATAAATCGACGCTTTAATTAGCATCAATGCAATTGATGAATCCTGAATGACAGGGACGTTTATTAGTCACGTATGAAATAGAGAGCCAAGAGATTGAATTTCGTATTCCAGACAAGTGTTCAATTTTTCCCTCATACAATATTTGAATATAGGTTTAAAGGTGCCCTTTTTCACGTTGATGCTCGACGCTCATTTTCAGCAAGCACAAAAATCTTCTGAAATAATATCTTTTATTTATATACATATATATATCCATAAAATATTATTACTTGAAAATATTACTTGAAAATAATTAATATTTTACGTATTTCGAAGTCTATGTTTGATTGTACTGGGACGATTAACGACGATTCAGCGACGACGCTGAATATTAAACAAATTCAACTTCATTTCTTTGACGCTAGCGTTAAAGCGAAACCATCACGTTCACCTTGTTGAACGCTCATTTTCAGCGTCTCATGAATTGGCACCTTAATATTTTCGAGCTTCAAGTATAATACATTTGCATGTTGGCTATGTATACTCAATAAATGCTGAAATAACTATCTTATTATTTCATTCAGCTAGGATATTACAACCAAAAAAAATTTTTGGTAATAAATGCAAGAATTATATAAAAAGGTTGAAATACTAAAAATTAGAGAACTTAAAACTCTATCTTCTCCGATTCTTTGTTTCTTATTAACACGTTACTGAACGCAGAGAAAATTACGTTACATTTGTGCGGCGTGTCGCGAATGGAAATACGAACCGTTTCGGTCGATCGGCGCGTCGCTTTGTCCGGAATTTTAATATCCTAATTTCCCATTATGTCGCTTTACGGGGAGCGCGGTGTCACAGACCGTTGTCGTGCATGAATTTCGCGCTGGGCACGAACAGTGTAATTGGACCGTGCACTTCCGGACGCATGCCCGACAGAATACAACCGGTCAATCGCTCTGGCATGTTGTAGTTGCGTAAGCCGCCCTCCGAGACAATGCAAAGCTCACGTGCGTCGATATGCATATATTTACCTATTTCCACACCCTCTTCATGCCCACCTCGCGAACGCACGTTGGTCACGTGCATAAGTGCATCCACAGTAATCATTTCGTTATTCTCGTAGAAACATTTTGCAGTGATTCGGCTTTTCCTTTTTCGGGATTGTCTCTTTTTGACGGACGAATAATCTGTTACTGCGAAAGATAAACGAGGTTTTTGCTTCCACTTGCGTCTTATTGATTGTTGCAAGTTTTATCTGTGGAATTTGAAGCGATAATATTACATTGGATGCAATGGAAGGGTGGAGCAATAGGTGCAAGTAAATACGTAATAATA
Source organism: Temnothorax curvispinosus (assembly GCF_003070985.1). Classification (NCBI taxonomy): domain Eukaryota; kingdom Metazoa; phylum Arthropoda; class Insecta; order Hymenoptera; family Formicidae; genus Temnothorax; species Temnothorax curvispinosus. The sequence continues at coordinate 308,465 of NW_020210953.1, read as the reverse complement.
ATTTAATAATAAAGAAGGTTGAATGTTGAAATATTGAATTGCTGGAATGGTGCATTCCAGTGAATAAATGGAAATCATATAAATTGTTGATTTGTGTATTTTTTTTCTCTCCGGAAAGATTCAAAATCACCTTTTTCTCAAGTTTCCGTTTTTATCTCGTGCATTTCTGTTCTCTTTCATAATAGAACGAGATATTTTGTTTGCAGTTGCGTTGGTATATAGCTAAGTAATCGTCCTTGCAATTCTTAAGGTTTGCTTCTGAAAATAATGCAGAAATCAATTGACAGATGGAAGAAACTCAATTGTAGGTATCGATGAAAAATGCAATCGCGGTCGCCGTGGCGCGGTATAAATATTTTCGCCGATCATCTATTCGTAATAGGGCAGAATCGCGAAAAACGGTAGCGCAAAAAGCTGCATAGCCGATTCCGTAGAATGCAACGACATTGAATCGAATCCTCTCTCATAGAGAGAATCCCTAAAAAAAAAAAACGTCAAAAATATTACGCGCGATATAGAAAAAAAAAATCCCCGTCGCAGGGGGATCGACGCGGGCTCTCGTCGATATTTACGCAGGTGCATCAAAGCCATGTGCATGCATATTTAATTCCGCCGGTTCGACGTAGGCACTTTGCGGACGCGTAACCGTGTCGGCGTGCAGACATGGACGAGTATTTCTGTCAATTTGCGCCCGCCCGCTCCGCTTCGCGTGCGTCATCGCGCTGCCAGCTATATAGTCGGTTTATATCGTAGAATCAACGGGTGTGCAGATAGATACGCGTGTAATCACTCCGCCGCTCGAGTATTAGCCAGCTGCGCGAGATAATTCGGCTGCCCATACAATCATCCTTCCGGAGTCGACCCCGAGCTGGTATCGGTTTACCATGCTTCAACGTGTTCTCCGGCCGGAAGAAACACGTCGCCCCGATAATCCTGTTTGTATCCTGTACGATGTAGATCAGGGCGAAAAGGACTGACAAAAGATCAAACTGCGGTATGGCTCATGCAGTCTGTTCTCGAAACGCAGATTTGTCTTTTTAATTCACGGTGGCTCGATAAACTTATTTGAGTTCTAAAATCTTTTTTTTTCTAATTTTTTTCTAATTTATAATTTTTTTGGGGATTCTTTCTATGAAAGAGGATTTGATTCAATGTCGCATTCTACGAAATCGGCTATGCGCAGCTTTTTGTGCTACTGTTTTTCGCGATTCTGCCCTATTACGAATAGATGATCGGCGAAAATATTTATAGATATAGATAGAAATTTTGTAGCTATATTTGTATATTAATTTATATGGTATGAACTCAATATAATTTTCTAAAACTCGTATCGTATTTCAGTTTTCCATACTTGGTGTAATTTTCTGATTTCAATTATTTAAAGCTTAAACATTATTTTAATTTTATTTTTTTATAAAAAACATTTTGTACAAAATTATGAAATTATGAAATTAACTTATTTTTTTTATATTTACTTCAGTATTCTTTCTCCAAAAATCGGTTATATATTCATGTGGCAATGTAATCATTTTATATGATGTAATCAGCATAAATGAAAATAGTTTTGTACAGTTTATTAACGGATCACTCACCTATGGAAACGTATTTTCTTTCGTACGACGCTGATATTTTTCCAACAAATGTGCTTCTCTACTTTCAGCCTTTGTCTCTTTAAACTCCGGGCCAGGCGGGAGAGCCGTTCAAAAACTAATTGTCGCGTTTCCCCGGATGGGAGAAAAAGAAGTCCGCGAGATCGAACGGACGGGCTCGTCCTGGCTAGGTTTGGTCGACGGAGACCCGTCACTGTGAATAAAAAAAAATCGACATCCGGCTGCACGCATGGCAGCTTAATTACTGGTCCCCATGCCGGAGTGCGAAATTGTCAATTACTAGCAAGACACGCGGACGGGAATCGCTGGGTCGCAAATTAACGCGAACATGCACCGTGCGCTCGCGTATTTTGACACATATATTGTTCGCGATTTTCTTCTTGAGAAATATCCGTGAAAAATCAATTAAATACGAATGCCGGGGAAATTTTTACTGAAGTAAATTTCAACGATTTGAAGACTGGTATTTTTCATGAAAAGTAAATCTTACTTATTTTTAGTAAAGTACCAATCTTTAAATCAATTTTCTTCGGAACAGAATCATTATCACTAAATTATTGTAGTATATTAAAGCGAATGCGAAAAATAATTGTTGGAATTCTTTTGTAAGCGACTAAATGTATCGCCAGATACTTAATGTTTAAGCTTTGAGCTTAACAAAATGAATCTTATTACTTGTACGATAAATGACGGGTCTTTCATAAGAAAATACATGAAATGCTTGGATGTTTATGGCAAAATATATTGTCCTGCGCGTCGTCCTTACTGATGTCTTTTCCAGCCACAAACAATCAGAAGAGAATTCATCGTGATGTACTTTACCTCGATCGTATAGTTAAGAATATAACATTGCAGTCTCATGAAATATTGAAACGCTAAAGTGTATATAAACATATATATGTATATCAGCGTTAATACTCGTCTGTACTGTCGAGATAAACTAAAACGTATTCTTTTATATTTATCCTTTGGATAATATAAGCCTAACCAGCATCTGTCTTAATGTTGAATTTTATTTTCGGATAAAATGGATAAATGGATAATTGGATTGAAAAAAGACTTTTATGATCTGTAATTGTATTGATCCTATCCTGAAAGTTATAGGAAAGCGATGGAATGAGCCGATAATAAGTCTCTATATTTAAAACGATGGAAAGCACGATTATTGTCAATTTTATATGCAGTAACGTTTTGAAATTACACAGAAAATGAGAGAGAGAGAGAGAGGGAAAAGAGGAGAGAACATAGGTATAAAAAAACCTCATCAAACCTATTTCGGTTTAGCAAACTGATAAATGTCATCCGATGAAAGTGTCATCTTCTAAGACATCTAAGAGGATAGAATATCCGACGCTGCTCTGATAACGCAGGGCGCGATCGTGTAAATATAGACTGATGTAATTTACGACGTCGGCTCGCATAATTTCGGTATAAAGTTCCATGGTGGCGTTTTACGCTTTATCGATTAGCGACATTGTCTAATGGGATAACATTGATTCTATATGGCAACGTCACGTAACTCAATATTGTATGTACGGGGGTATATATATCAATCGATATGAGATTAATAGATTCGCGTTTCTCAAATGGTTATACGTGACCACAGTATTACTATGGTCGTGAAGGATATATATTCTGGCATATCCACGAGCGTAATCAAATAGAACATAATAGCGGTGCTATCTCTAAACCTGAAATAATATCGTAATATGAGAATTTTGCGTCGCAAAGTGTAAGTGAATATTAAACGAATATACTAGTAATAATATTACGGTAAACAAAACCCTTAAGGCTATTAACGTAGCCAAATATATACAGGAAATTGCTGGAGGCCACCTGGATATTAATATGACGATACCGCGTGTATTCCTAGGACGATATCTGCTTTACGTATCTGCGATCATTGTACTCATTAACATAGAAATTAATGCTGGAGCTTATCCGCGATAACATTTTATATTACATTCATTACAGCTACTTTGTCTGAGTATTTCAGTTTGTATCGTATATAATCCGGAAGAAATGATAAACCGAGTAAATTAATAAAACGGACGTTTTAAGCCGTATTAATTAACATTTGATAATTGTCAACCTAATTACTCTCGCGCAATAAATATAAAATATAATCCTCGCAATTCATCGATCCGGAGGCCGTTCTTTAAAATGTAGGAACGAGATTCGTCATTTTTCGAAGCTTTTATGATGGAAATTACTCTCTTAAAATATTTTTCATATGAAACCGCCGACTGGCGTGGTAATGTTACTTAAAATTCTTGCAAAACTCCCATTTTCCGGATGATATATGCGGGTCATAAAACGATGAAAAAATTCGGACACCGGTGGGAATCGCGCTTTATAACGATTTTGTGTAAAAAAAAAGTTTAAGCCATACACAGCCGCGCCATTAGAAAAAAAGTAAATACGAGAGAGAGACACGGAATTAAATGTGGAAATTCGTCACTCGCGCTTTCGCCCCGGCATGGCAGTCGGTTTAGCGCCCCGCGACAGAGCTGTTTGAAGAGGGAGGAGCAGCTTTTTTTCTCTCCATTTTCTCCTTCCACGTAGTACTTATTCGATATCTACGAAACTTTTCGTCCCTGCAGCGAGTGAAGAAGTGCACTCACCGCCGTTCCATCGCTCATAACCACACGCCATTTTGCGCCGGTGGGAAAACCCCGCGGAAAACTTTGCCGGGTCCTTCATCTAGTTAGGAGTCGCGACCATCGCGCGCTCATCCTTTTGATTAAATTTATCGGGTGGCCGTCCAACTTTTCAATCGATTGTTACGTCGAACTTAATTAGCTCCAGGTGGTCGAGCGTCAAAGTGGGAAACAGGAATTAAATTGAGTGACCTAAAATGCGCTGTCGCATAGATCTTCTTTAAAATACAGTGTTGCGTGTGGCACATGTGTACCTCGTAAAGTAAATCTCTGAGAGAGCCGGAAACGTAGAAATATCTCGAATATACAATATTAGAAACATTTAATTTTTTAAATTAATTATTTTTTCTATGACAACAAATTAGCACACAAAATTGTTGATTAATCGTTTTGATTGAAATCCTCTTCACACTTCAAGCTTTCCTTCCAGTCATCAAGATTAATTTAAAATAATCGTCAATAGATTTTACAATACTATAAATTACATGGTATTGTCGATATTGATGTTATTTTTCGAAATACTATTGTCGTTGTAAAGTTTTATCTAATCTACGCGGTGCCAAGTGTTATTGGAAACATACATAGGCATGTCGTACGCCGTTTTCCTGCTACTTTCGGAGATATATAACATATGCTGACACGTGCGATAACAATGGCCTTACGTGTCTGGTATCATATGAAGAAAGAAATCCATCTACGCTGATGGACGAACTTATATTAGAAAAGTTTTTATGTCTTCTACCGGCCGAAAACGGTCTCGATCCTCTTTTTTAGACTGCGCAACTGCGATATATCGCAATCTGTGATCGTCAATAAATATCTGACACCAAAATAAGAAAAACAATGTTTGTCTCAACATCAATTGATTTATAATTAATTAAGGATTAAGACAACTTGGTGTTAAAGGTATGTACATGACTGTCTTTTGTTTACTCATATTTATCTATTTTTAATTAGAAAATATTACATATTACATGAAATCTACATTGTTTGTTTGTTTGTTTGTTCGTTTTATTTAGCAATTTCTTTTATCAATAATTTTTTTATTACATATCCACGAGAGAGAAACACGGAGTTTTTCCTCTGATTAGAAGAAAAATTTCGCTAAGATGAGGGATTGAAGTTTGCGAAATCATATTTGAAGTTAACCGCAACGGAATCCTCTTTCGCGACTCGTATAATCCCGCGAAGAGCGCGATCTCTCCGTCGAAGTAGCGGAAAAGCTGATTCGCGTGGTCATGAAGTTCGACATTATTACGCGGATATTAAATTTGCTGCGAATGTGTGTGATGCGGGAGATGCGCGAGCATAATTTTCATCCCCGAGGGAATCTGCAGTCGCCAACTTCTAACGAGTTAGCCCAAGTTTTATTCTTTTATTTCGCGATAATTAAAGTTCACGGAAACTTACGATACCATCTGCAACCTCTGTCAAGCCCGGGCGAAGAGATCCAGCCGCGGCTTACGCGAACGACAGGCGTAGCCGCGTTTTCCTCGTTACTACAACTTCGATGCATTTCGCGCTCGAGTTGATCGATAAAGGACGAAGATACGCGAAGCTCATATCTTATATATCGCCGAAGTCGCAGTCGATTTATCCGTGCGTGACAAAAAGATGATCTTCAACACGTTTATTTGATTTTTATTTGTTTCTCTTAAATCCTCGCCTCAAGATTTAGGATGGCTTCCAGTTTACAATACAATATACAATATACATATATGTTTTTAACTTTTAATACTCAATACTTATTATTTAATAATTTTTATATAATTCTGTAACTCTCTGTGTTGATATAATTAAATTATAAATTATAACTTATAAACTGTAACGCATAAATTACAAACTAGATATTTTCATCTCATTTTCATATTCACTGTAATATTCACTTCACTCTACCTATATCATATTCTGTTGCCATGCTTTAAACTTTTATTCTTTGCAACTTCTGATTAATTATACCTATTTTTATATCTGTCTTCTTACCTCGTACTTATAATATCCTACTTTACCGTTATTGCCCTTTCTCTTTCTTTTTTTTAATCTTTTTTATTACTTCTAAACCTTTCTCTTCTTCAGATCTTCAACGTATTTTAATAACAAGAGTGAACTGAGAAAAGTAACGTTTCCGTTTTGATAAAACACTAATGGAAATTCGTGTAATGAAACGAAAATGTGGAAAACGCGCAGGAGCTGAGAGCTCTACTTTACTCTTCAAAATATAATATACTCTTTTTCTACATTCTCTCTTGCGGTACAATTAACCGTGTGTTAAAATAATTTTTCGGATCTGTTACTGTGCGCGTATGAAAGCGCACACCTATGCGCAACAATTCAAAATGAGAAACAATAAAGAGGATTGGTTGAAGTAGCGTGCTGTTATCAAATTTTTTTATTGCGAAAAATATTTACACAATAGAATTTTATCGAGAAAACTGAGAGAGAAATGCGAGAAAAATTTTTCTGCTATGTGAATAGAATCCGAAATTTTGCAAGAATGCTGCGCAAAAATTTCATCTTTGGTATATAAGAGCTGTTGACAGTATTGCATTGCAGCTATAGTTACATAAATGATCAATAAAATATTTATGTGCAAACTGCTTTTTAATCATATTTTATCAAAAAGCGATGATATTATCTTTCGCTTCTTGCTCGCAGTAAGCGCTCGGTTTACAAACCGCTAAAATTGAAAAACGGTTTTAATGTTTGCCACGTTCGAGCGTTTTATTTTTTTCAATCAACAATACACAGCCGCGGGAATAGTTGTTGGGCATTGTGATTGATTGCGGGGCAATCAAAATCAATGAAACCGCTTCTTCTGAATAAGTAAGGAAGTGATCGGGCCAAGCTCGTTTCTTCATGTGGGCAGGGGAGAGACGTGGAAAGCCGATGGTCTTCCTTTCAATTACTGCCTTTACCTAGAAAGAAGTTCTCCTTGATTCACGTGACCAGAATAAGCCGATATGTCTGCGTCTTATCTATATAGTGGCATGACGTTAAGATAAAATAACTACTTGTTAAATGAATGTTAAATTGAAATCTGTATAACAATCTTCTTTTAATTATGTTCTTGATTGGGTTGGATTTAATATTTTACGCTTTTTCAAAACTCTCGTAATAACTAAATAAATATTAAATAAAAGTAATAAATTTAATAAAACCAAATAACTGGTAAATGATTAGACGTAATTTCGTGTTACCTTTGATGTTAAATTACAGTATATGATAAAGCAATTGTATATCATATCGTTAATTTATATTTTACTTTCGACATTAATCCACAAAAGTATAATCATATTCACACAGTGCACATAAAAATGGTAAGAATCGTTAAGAATGGATCACGCTGGTTATCGATATAGCAAACGTAACAAATTCTCGATAACATCGTGATGGCTATAAGAGGTCCACGCGCGAACGCGGCCACAAGAAACGAGGGAAATGGCGAAGGCCACAGAGACAGGAGCTTCCTTTCAATTACCGTAGTTAAAATGAGTCCTTCCCTAGCACGTGACTCGAATGCGACGGCGTTCCGGCGGCTTCAGTCTATATATTCCTGATGAAGGAGTGGCCCGGTAAATGGTCCACTCTTTTCCGTTCCTTGGAGTGATCGACGAGGGTTGAGAAAATCCATTTTGTCCCTTCCCGACGACGGAGGTACACCGGCTGATAAATCAAATGCTCCATAAGGAAACATGCCGTTACGTTGTCCGCGGAGGGCTCTCATTAACCGGCCTCACTTCTGAAGGTGATGTATTTGAGCCTTATAAATAAAATATTAGAATCCTGTATCGCAATAAACGAAGTTAACACTGAAATCAGAGATCGAAAGAAGAAAATTTTGATTCGTTAAACGACAGCGTTGATTTCGTTCGGTTTTCATTGTTCTACTTATGGACTGTTCAAATCTATATCGATTTTAGATGGTTACTTCCCCGATATCTAATTTAAATGTTGATTGATGTACATTTTATATATTCCTCTTAATAACGTTCATTTAACGAGTACGATTTCAGGTCAGGAAAATACTGTAAATTCAATTTTGAACCCAGAGTAATTTCATTCACTTCGTTTAGACCTGTTGACATAAAAATATTTTTACCCAACATTTTTACACAAATCATCTCAATGCTCAAATAATCATTGTCACAAATAGAAAAGCACAGTCTGGTCGTCGAGAACAAGATCGCCGCGGCAATTGACGCTATTTTGTGCGAGTTTTAATGAAGTACCACGCCGTGTTGCAGACCGTAATGAAATCTACCGCAGATTTCAGTATGCCGAGACTTTTTTAACCGTCCGTTACTGCCCTCGTTTAATTAACGTGCTGCAAAATATATATCGTACAATTTCTGTCCGCAGCTTTCGCGCGCTCCGAAACGAATAAACAGCGCCTTATCGCTGGTAATCCTTTGCGATAGCATAAGGTAAACTGACGCGGCGCATCCTTTTATCAGTATATAGGATTAGAATGCTAATCCGGACCGGAAAGCGGAGGCGAGCGAGGAACCGTGGAATCGCGTTTTGAGGCAAAAACAATTCCAGTCTGTAATAATAAGAGGCGCGAAAATACATGTAAGGTTGCAATTTGAGAAATGCTCGACAAGAAGCACGCGTGAGATCGTGCGAAGAAACGAGTGCGGCGCATGGCTGAGACGGGGAAACCCATGGAAAATTGCAGCAACTCGGGAAAATTGCATTCCTTTGCGCGTCGCGAGCTGCGGCCGAGACCGCGCCACGCGGCGGCATTTGAGTATTTCCCCCTTGTCGGAGAAATAATCCAGGATGCGAATGCCGCGTTTCCCGGTGTCGTTAGGCAAATTCGCGCGGTCATTTTGAATGCAGATTAAAGATGAGTGTCATAATAACTCCGTACGCGCGAGAGAGTCGTATCCGACGGAATGCTATCGCGCGAATGGCGGAAAGGGGTGTTAGGTGTTACGCATGTAACAGATCCCAAACGCGGAAGCACGGGAAAGCGAACTAGCCATTAAAAGCAGCGCGAAGCGCTTTCACACATTTCCCTGGCGTAATACAATTATTTCTAACAGCATAATTATGGATACCACTTACTCGTAGATGTTTGACCTCTGAATACAAACTCGTTGCCGTCGCACACGGACGCTACGAACTGTGGATGCATTATAAGTATAAAAACTTATGTGTCCACAGTTTTTGTATAGAAATGCGCTTTATACGCTCAGAAACATTTTCTTCAAAGCAACTAGCGATATACGTACGAATTTAATCAATTCAAACGACTTTATCGTCCGTTTACATTACATAAAATAAAAATACGACGGCGCGCGTCCTCGAATTCGTTCCATTATTGTACGCTTGACAATTCGATCAGCAGCAGGAATTTATTCAGCGCATCGGTTTTGCATATTTCAATTTCTTTTTTTTTTTTGCTGTCACACGACGATTCCCTGTACGTCACGGAGTGCTTTCTTTTCCTCCATTTTCATCTTCAATTTGCATAAGTGCACGACCCCGCGGTCGAGCCTTTCCCCGATGTCCCTTGTCCTTTCTCGTAGATAGCTGAAGTTTTGCTCATTATCTAAGTAACGGATAAGCGGCCTCGCGCACAGCAATTTACGATTGTCCGGCCGCGTGCGCGGTCGATTGTCCGCGAATTACGTACGCACGCTCGACGGCGGACCCTATACGTATACGCGTTTTACCGAGGGATTTCGTGATGTATAACGGCCCGGTCAAAGTTTGCGCCAAACACTCGTTAGACAAGAAGCGCGAGACGAGGGTGAAAGTTGTTCTCGGGTTTGGCGCGGTAACTTCGCGGCAGCGGCATTGTTGTCGCCGAATTTACCAACTAAAATTTGATTCACACTATCTGCACCGTTACATAAGGAAATAGGAACATCGGATCGAAATAACATACCGTTATGTCGTATTTATATTTATACGCGTCTAAACAATGATATATCGCATAAAGAACATATATGAGCTGTTGGGAATACTATATAGATGTGCGCAGCTGGAAATAAACTATCATTAATCTAAATATTAATGCATTTTAATTTTAAATATATAATTATGTTGTTCATAAATTTTAAAAATAAATTTATTTAGACCTTCTTGTATTTCTATCCTTCAGACGATTAAAGAGAAGAAAGCTATTAGGTTTAAAACCTTTTGTTAAAGCTTTGCTATTATTGCTAAATTATAGTTCTCACTACAAAAAATATTAGTTATTCTCATTTTACAATTAAATTTGCTACGGTAGTTAATCCTTTTTTTCAGTGGATATAAAATAAAAAATCCATGTACAAGACGTTACACGTTGAAAACATGAAGATTATAGACACAATACATTTATAGGATTCTAGACAGTTACTATTCTATATCAATATCAAACTTTGTTGCAATGACGATTGCTGAATCAAGTATTATGCAAATTCCGATTAGAGAATCTTCCCCCAATCAAGGATTAAATTTCAATGGGGAATGTACTAATCTTTAAATAATCTTTAAATAATAATAAATAATAATAATCCCTTTGCAATATATTTTTAAATGCTTATAAATCTACTCATCCACCAGATTCGGCTTTCACAAATTAGTCATTAAATTGCAAAATACAAATTTGTGTACAAATCTTTGTATATGAAACAATAATGATAATAAAAGTAAATAATAAAGAATTACTATGTAGCATAAAAGAATTTATTAATTTTGAGGAAAAAAATATTGATAAATAGTATACGTACATATAAAGTTGTTTCTAAGTAATAAAGCAAGTTATTAAAAATATTAAAATAAAACCATAATATTTTAGTACTTGCTATAAGAAAATAAGTACTAAAATATTATAGTTTTGTTTTGTTTAAAATAAGCGCGTGCGCGCAAGTATTATTATCTATTTATTAAACATAAAATGCATTCTGAAAAAAACAAGACTATAATATTTTAGTTTTTAGTACTTGCAACATAACTTTTATAACATAGTCACGTTTGCTATAGGTACACATTCAGTATGTGTTATATATTTGACATGTGTGATTTATAATTGCTAATAAAATGAAACGATATTTCCGTGCAAAATGCTACATATTAATATTTAATTTATATTCGTGATCATTCTGCAGCATTATTATATATTTATAAAATTTGTTGCGGTTTTAATCATTAGCAAAGTGCTACCTGTAAATATTAAAAATAGCCATTTTCATATTCACTATATATACTT
>NW_020210953.1:245085-296591 GCF_003070985.1 Temnothorax curvispinosus | reverse complement strand
CGCAATAATGCCTGTAGGCAATCGCTCTGTAGGCAATTTGAAATGTGGGCTATCGGGATTGTGTGCAATAAGTGTGTGCAATCGAACCTGTAGGCAATCGTTTTGTAGGCAACTGGAGCCCTCCCTAAAACTTAGCATGATATTCAAATAATAAGAATTTAAATAAAAGTAAGATGCTTTTTATTTTTCATGAAAAAATCTATTTACATGTATATATTTTAAAATAAAATTATTTAGTACTTGTAATATAATTTTTATTGTATGTAAACATGATGCATTTGTCATATGCATGTATTTGTTGATTAAATTTATAACTTTAATTGTATAAAAGAAGTTCTTCTTGTATAATATGCTACAAGTTAAAAATTATAATTTACTACTGATTATTCTGCAGCTGTATTACATTCTCGCAATTTCACAGACTTGATTTCTGCTTTATGTAGTTTCTAACGTTCTTTAAAAATATGGAGAATAACCGTACCAGCACCAACACGTTTATTACATATTTAATGATTTTTTTTCATTAATGTCAACGCGCATATATATATCCCTGGTCAATTCAATAATACTCATCATTCATTCATAAGGGTAGATAATAGTACCAGAAATCCATCAAAATGTCGTCCTGGTTACAAAAGAGATGTGCGAGAAATGCGCCACGGAAAAGGTTAATTAGAGGTTAATCACACAGGTGTAATTTGTCCTATATTCTTGAAAATACTTTTTGTAGATTTATTCCTTTTTTAACTAAAATCTTTTCCATTTTTTACATCATATGCTCCAATAATACACTGATACACTGATTGACTGTTATGTTCTTCAATAATTGATTTAATCATGCATTAAATGTAGATCCATTAACTTTGATAATTTTATGAAATATAATATTATATAATATATTTAATACAAGAGTTAAGTATATGACCCTTTAAGAAATAATTTTCTTTAGAATTAGTATGTATCTGTTTAATATTTATTGTATATTTGGTTGGCATGTGTCACTTATGATCAAAAACAATATAAAATAAAAAATCCAAGTGCCGATATGGAATTGTGTCCTTGCTTGGATTTCATTTTTGTTTCTGATGTCACTAGCTTAATGTCTTTTTGAAAACATGAAGACAAGCTACGACACATTTACACAGCATACTTGATTGCAGCATAATATGGAACATTGTTACGATGATAATTATTGAGTGAAATATCGTATAAATTCCTATTAGGAAACGTCCCTTTAATCAAGGATTAAATCTCAATGAAAAATGTACTTTAATTTTTTTTAATAACCTGGATATAATCTTTGTAATATATTTTTAAATGCAAATAGATCTGCTCATTCATCAAACTCGTTTATTAAACATTAGATTATTAAGTTGTAAAACAAATTTTAATACATTAATATAACAGCGGTGATAATATATTAATTTTTGATTCGCAATTACAGGCGACAATACTAGTATTATTTTTATGTCCAGATAACATCGACATTTTTGTAGAGAGGCAATTATAAATACATATGTTGTTGAATTGTAATTTTAAACCTATAATTTTAATTATTAAATAGAAAAAGACGTTCTTCTCTTCTCTGCTGTTATCTGTAACAAATATTTAAAAAAGTATTAAAGAAGTATTAAATTATAAGATTATACTAAAATGACAAGAAAAATAGTTCACAAAATACATGATAATATTTAAAGTTGTTTTAACATTTATATATATTTTTATTTTAAAAATGGTAATATAAAAGGTCAACGCATAGAAAATTGTATTAAGGAACAGAAAAATTGTACGTGTAAATTTGGCATATTATATTTTACGGAAACTCATAAAGTATTGAAAGTTCTAGCTTCCATTCTCATTCTGTTTCTATATTTAATTTTTTTAGTCCATATTTTAAGAATGATTCAATGTAGCACCGTAACGAGAAATTAAGTTCTGCGAAATATGATTTCTTAAAATAAGAAACGAAGGTAGCCAGAACAGTCGTAGTCGTAGTAGACTGAGCTTCCATATAAATAAGCAAAAAAATTATATTTGCTCGTAAATTTTAAGAAAAATTTACTTCCAAGCACAATCATCAAGTTATGAAAAAGATTGAAATAAAGAGAATTGCGCTCAATAATAGCCAATCAAATTTTCGCTAAAATAAAATTAATTCTGGATTCATAAAAAACTCTTTAGATAACTTCTGTAGTGCGTAACTAACTTAATAAAAATATCCTTAAACAATAAATAGCAGAGTGATGTTTGAAAAAAATTACATAGTAACGTGTATTAAAAATCAATAGACATCGCTTTGTCGTTTTGGTCGTCATTTTGTTACCTGGAATAGATCTAAAAATCACTATTTGTTAAGCAAAAAGTTATAATAAAGAAAGATAATCTATTCACCAATAATAAAATAAGAGAAAAACTAGATAGAGTCTCGGTTAATTAATCCAATATTTTTTCAACAATTGGAGGATATATCGTTCAGCTCCAATTGCTGTTCAGTTTTGAATCAAAATTTCATTATTCAGTTCTTATCGTTTGCTCGAAGTGGTGCTTGGAATAATCGTCTTAACCTTTCAAAGTAAATTAATTTGTTCAAACTGTGCCAGATGTATAAACAAAAGAAATCGATATCACCTCACAATTATCTTCAAATTTGACGATTTCAATATTTCTCTTGCTCCGCCACCTTCTTGAAACTACTTTAATAAAAAAAATTGAGAAGTATTAGTTTTTATATTTTATCGTTTGTCATAATAGAGACTTATATGAGATAAATTCTCTGCTGCATTAATGCAATTTATAATCTCTTAACTGCTAACGAGGAGTTTATATATTAAATTCATATTTTTAAATGCAGTTATAACTGTGAACTACGAATGTTTTCATGTTTGTTAGAAGTTTCCAACGAATCTCTCATATTACGTAACCTCTCTCACATTATATATCGAACATTTATTAGTGCTATCAAATTATAAAAAACTAGTTAAGAAATTCTATCATGCATGTATTATTGAGTTTTGATTTTAGACGCGTATTTCATTATGCATATAAAGAGACAAAATCATTGACACGTTTTTCCGATATCTATATATGGTCATCTTTAAAATTTAAAGACAAAGCCATTAACTTACTCAGGATTATTAAGGATGATATATTTTAAGCCTTTTATAAAATTCTCTTTTTTTTTATATGATAACAATAATAAAAGTAACACATAAAAAATCAAACATGGCATAAGATTAAATAAATTTAAATAAAAATAACATATTTTATATTTGTCACGAAAAAACTATAACATACATGCGTTGCACAAAACAAAATTATGATGTTTATTACTTACAATATAAGTTTTATTGGATGTAAACGAGTTTATCATATATATTTGTCGTTGACTAGAGTCATTTGTAACTGTATAAAAAAAGTTCTTCCGTGTATATATTATATATATCATATACCTATACATATAATACTACAAACTAAAAATTACTTCACAACTGTGATTACTCTGCAGCTATATTCTACTGCTGTATAAGATCCTAGATTTTTTATTTCTCTTTTTATTCCCTAATATTTTTCAAAAACATGGAGATTAGCCGTACCAACGCGTTCTTTACATACTTGATGATGACTTTCTTATTAATATCAACTTTTATCACGATGGTGTGGTCACTGCCTATGTCTAGTGTAATAGATGTTCCATCACGACCCAAATCCAAATGTCCTGAAGGTCAGAGAGAGGATTCCCATGGACAATGCCGCACACCCGCGGGTTAAAAAACAGAAGGTACAATTTGTTTAACATATATTTTGATAAATGCTTTTATATGTTCTTTTTCCAACTATAATATTTTTTGATCTTGCTATTATACCTTTCAATAAAATTAAATATTATTTTTTCTATTAGTTTCATGATACATCAAATAGACATTTATTAATTTTGACAATTTTAGAAAATATAATATTATATATGTAATAATAATTTTATATACGTAATTTGTTAAATATTAATTTAATTTGTTGAATTACAAAAACTGATTTATTATTCTAGGTTATAATACTTATAATAAAAGTTTTATGGTAAATTGATTATTAAAATCCGAAAAAATAAAAACTTTAACATAATAATATGATAGTGTGCATCAATTATATTAACATCAACTTTTGACTTGCAGTTACAGAGGACTTGCAGTCACGACAATGAGATTGCAGTTTATATTTGGAAAACAATAGAAATGATTACAAGTGGATATTGTAAATGAAAGCAAATATAAATAAACTACTGTGAATGGCTAATTTCTGAGTTTTAATTTATAAAATCTGCAACTTTACGAATTGAATATAAAAAGACAAGTTTATATTGATACTTTATATATCTCAACCTTATTTCAAGTGCTTTTACCCTTAAAATTTTAGAGAAGAAGTTATTAAGTTTTACTCAGGATTGTTAAAATGAGATCTGAAAATAATATTACGTAATTTGACGTAATATCTTGACATTGATACTTCACATCTTTTAGAAATTTATCTTTTTGTATAAAATAGTAGGTTTTTGGCCCGCGCTTCGTGCGGCGGGCTCAAAACCTTTTCCTTTTTTTAGTCTTAATCCCTTCTCTAAACCCTCTTTGTTCTTACTTTTTTCTTCACAGACAATTTTTTCTCCATTTTTTATATTAAGTTTCTTCTCTTAAATTTATGTATATATATAGATATATATTTATTTTTCCCGCGCATCGCGGGAACTCCTCACTGACTCGCCATTTTTGGCTCACTTTCACTTTTTCAATTATTTTTTCTAATTCTGTATTGCGTTGCATTTTAGCACTCAAGTCAGGTAATACAACCCTTTTATTTACTCTCATTTTGATAAAAATTTATACATTGTTTTTTATTTTAAAGAAGTTTCAATTTTTCCACATCATAAATGCCTGTGTGTTTACTAATTTCCGCAAATTTGGAGATATTGGGCCATTTTTTTTTGTGTCTCGTTGGGGGAGAAAAATGCCTAATGAATATACCTTAGGGCCGGTCCCTAGGGTTATGTCGTGTTTGCACCGGCATTAACGTCCATTACTGAAAAATTAAACTCATTGTCGTCATCCTTAAAAAATTAAAAAAACTTTGAAACCGGTTTCCAAAAAATCGGTTATAAAAAATTCTACACATCATTGCCATCCCCAAAAAATTAGAAAAATTTTGGCACCGGTTTCAAGAAAATCGATCCATCAATGAAAAATTATTCATTAATGAAAGATTAAATTTATCCTAAAAAAATAAAAGAAATTTTGGCACTGGTTTCAAGAAAATCGATCTATTAATACTTATTATTTCTCGAAAAATTAGAAAAATTTTGAAACTGGTTTCCAAAAAATCGGTAACAAAAAATAATACACTTTATGGCAATCCCCGGCAAATTCTACCCCTACTTCATAAACAATTCTTTGAGATTTGGTCAATTATTTCCGGAAAAATTGGAAAAATTTCGGAACCGGTTTCCAAAAAGATCGGTAAAGAAAAATTATACACTTTATGGCACTCCCCGGGAAATACCCCTGCTTCATATACAACATATATTTACTTTAAAATTCGGTCCACTATATAACGAATGAGTAGTTTGCGGTCAGACAGACATACAGACATACAGACGTCAGGTACTTATATATATAATAACTAGTTAAGAAATTCGATTAATTCTCCTAATAAGTTTGATTTTTATTAAAAATAATTTATTTGTAACTTAAATTATTCTCATATTATTGCACGTTAGACAGAGATTATTAATTATAATTAAAACAATATTTTGTTGATATCTGATTAAATATTTATTTATTTTAATATTAATATGCGCGTGTTTTTTTATCGTATTTATTTTAGAAACAATATATTTTTTTGTCAGGTTTCAGAAATTTTTATAATTTTAAATATTATACAGTCTCAAATTATTTATATCAGAATCAAAAAGTAGGCCATTAGAATTACTGTTCCGATGCGCCTTCATCAAGAAACTAACACGGTATTAATTTCGTTTATTCGCGAAACAATACATACGGTGCGTGACAGCGTCAGACAGTGGAATAGGATGTTATCATATCCTCTTCAACTGCGTAGCTATAATTCTACGTTAAACTAATGGCAGTCTCGCAGCCATTTAATTAGAGAGAACTAAAATGTAGCAGCTATTATATAACAGAATTCTGCTATATTCGTGTATTACATTTTTTATGTCATCCAATACAGTGAAATATCTCGTCAAGAAAGAGATAACGTTGGGGAATTTAATCTTTCATAAATTATAGATCGCGACAAGAATAGCGCGAATTCGCAAAGAACGAATAAGAATTTGCGAAGTTTTTCTTGAACAATGAGTTTATGAGTTAAATATGAACTTTATAAATTACTTACATCAAGTGTCTTCTAAATCTTGTAGATCCATGTACGACGTATAAAAGAGTCTTCTGTAAATCTAAATTGATTTGTATTCTGTATATTATATATATATATATATATATATATATATAATAAGATATTATTTTATATTTTTATATTTCACAAATATCAAGCTATATCGAAATATAAAAAATTTAGATGGGTAATATTAATAAAAATTAAGTAAGTGCGTCATTCATAGTAATGAGAGTTTGATTATATAGCTAGCAGTTGTGCGAGGTAAGATATTTCTTAAATAAGACAAAAATTGTAGGTTTATTAAAGTTATACACAATATAATCTTCATTTATTTTGTATAAGTTTTATTTCTCTTCAGTAAAGATCTGCGTTGTATGTACTACCCTACTCTAATAATAACATGAGAAACGTTGAACGATAACTGACATAAATTGCGTGATAAACAAGAAAATTGATACAAGCAATTGATACTGATACATATACACATCGCTCAAATTATAATCATGTATATACTGAAATATATTATGTATATATACAAAGTAGATACATATTTATAACAATCTCTCTTTTTGCCGTGATATACTTCCGTTCTTCTGCAATCATCTATAATATTATCGATAAAAATTATAACAGAAATATTGCAAAAATATAACAATTTCAAATGTTCTTTTCTTAATTGATAATTGATACAGCGCAGTCTGAATTATCGCCACGCGCATCACTAAACGCTTACTTGCCCGTATAAAAAAGTAAAATTTACATGTTTTATCAATGTAACATCCAAGAATTATTCTTACGCTTGAGCAATAATCTTACAAGTGTGTAAGTCACAGTATACAATTCAATACATTCTACGTATTAAATAATCGCCTTCACCGTATACATATATAATCTTCATTCTTACGCTAATATTTCGCGTAAAAATCTAGATGTATAAACATAGGATGTTGCATTATTATAATCGTTACAATAATTTTTCACGCGTAACAATAATGTTTACTTAAACCTACAATGTTCAGTTAAATTATTAATTTCTTTTGAATAATGAATTCATTAGACAACATTATACGTTTGTGATGGATTAATATCTGCGTAATAAATTGCAAATATTTACGTTACACCGTTCTTAAGTACGTCATAAAAAAAAACATAATTTTAATTACGTTCTTGTTTTACCTTACGCGACTCACGCGCGATTACCTAATGTATAATAAATGACATTGCAACATATTTTCGCGGTAACGCGCGTTCTGCAATTTGCATTTATTTTACACTCTGAAATTACATGGATATTATAAATAAAGTATTCTTATGAATATATACTCATATTTATATATGTATATATACTTCATTTGTTCGATGCTGCCTTTACTATTTTGCCGCTTCTATTACTTCGCTCATCACAACAACGACCTGCAACAAAGATAATGGTTTTACATTTTTCAACAAATAAAATTAGGGGCTGTAGTTTCGCTTTATTTAAATGCGAAAAATTGCTTCGACAATTTTTTAGCTATATCTCATGCTCTTATAACAAATTCATATATTTTATGATAAATTCAAAAGAATGTTTAATTTTTTTGATCATTCGCCAGCCATGAAATAATATGTCTAAATTAAATCAGGTATCCGTTACATTTAGGCACGTAACTCTTCTTACAATGCTGCAAATATTCATATATTTCTTAAATCTGCGCGCAGCTCGTCTGACGGCCGCTGAAATTTATGGTGTATAGCTGTAAGTCAAAGAATTAGATCCAATCTGCTCATTAGACCCATATGTAAATCCTCGACAATATTTCGGCATTAAATAGGGTTAGTAAGTTTCGGCATACATTTGCGTATGAATATACATGGCTACTTAGTAAGCTTTCGTATAGTTTATGCGAAACAGGAATTAACATAATATGCCATAAATAATACGAAGCCTTCGTTACAATAAGTACGATCGTTTAATAAGCAGCATTTCCAACTTAAAAAATTTCATTCGTATTTTGGTACATATATATAATTAAGACGCGTATTCTTACGGTCGTTTCTTTAAAAATCCAAAACCGTCCTTTTGTAACAACGCGTTAAATAAGAGTAGAATGATTTGCTTCGCTCGACAAAAAATAGCGTCCCGATTAGTTTGACATCACGACGCAGGCAATGCAAGTCTTTTTTTTAGTCTACTTTAACTTCAACTCGAGAAATAATTATAGTTGGCCGACGAGCCGACCGTCGAAAAACACGCACGGCGCGCAATCTGTTCTTCAATCTCCAGCAGACGCGCGGTCGCGCGCGTGGGCATTCGTTCGCAGGACCAATGCGTTATAACTAATTAATGCCGATATATGTATAATAAACTCGGGACCGCGGGCTATCCCGTTATGTAAATTCGTCGAGCTGTAAAATAATTGAAACGCCTCTGTGCAGCGTGCGCGACGTCATACCCGTCGGCATACCGTAGCGAGGTATTGTAACTATGCACGCCCGCCCCGGTGCAGTCGATCGCGCGTGTTGCATTCGCGTGAACAAATCCTAACCGGCGTGACCTAAATTAGAAATTTACGAAGGCAACGGCGCGAATAATCGGCGCCTGTATGACAAACGACACTTTGGGCGTTTTAATTAGCGCGCGTTTCTCCTCAGCCGCATTACCGCGAAGGCGTCGCGACGAATCGTGTGCGTTGCGTGCAAACCGCGCCGCGACTTTGAGCGGAAGAAAAAAATAGAGATACACACGGTGTGGGAGCAAAGAAAGGGCAAAAAGAAGCTCTTGCCCAGCGCTCTAAATAACGCTGCTTTTTTGCGCCGACTAATTAATGAATGGTTTTATCGCCCGTGGGCGATGCGGTGCGGCGATGCGCGAACAAACGCAGGCGCGGTAATAAAGGGATTATGAAAATCATAAAAAATTCACGAAGCCCGGGTGCGAAATGATAGTCAGAACAGTCCGATATCCGGCGTATATATTACTCTGCATTTTGTACACTGACGCTGTCAAAATCGCGCTGGCGCGACGGCGCGTCACAAATTCCGTTCAAACTCGTTTTTTTTTTTTCGTACCAAAGAGATATCGAAATCAAAGTACGAATTTGGAATATATAAATAACGTTAATTGTAAACATATTTTATTGTATCTATAAGATTGTATCTGTAAGATTTAAAATTGAAACGATCACACTAAAATAATCCTTACTTTGTAATTTTATTCGACTCAACTATACAAATCATCACAAACATAATTTTTATTTATTGTGAAAGCGTTAGTACGCATTTTAGAGATCATATCTCGTACTTCTACACCTCATATTTTGATTTTAAGCCGCGAGCATTGCAAACATGAGCTTTTTGTAAAATTGGTCATTATAAACTCTTAATCAATAACGGCTTTCAATAATTATATTAAGCGTGACATGATAGAAATTTATTACAAAACGTAAATGTATAACTACAATGGCTTTAATTAATTTATCAAATAAAATGCACGATTCTATTTAGAACAATTGGAGTTATTATTCATTCAAAACGTTTGTAAATAATAGATTACGCAATGTGACGATTGATTTTTATTTGCATCTTTTAACTATGTTTTCTGCATTATGTATGACTTTGCATATAATATATTTTTATTTTTAATAATATTAAAATTTTTATTATGCATCTATATAAAATAATTGTTTATGTGAATTAAATAAATGACATAATTTTTTATATCATAGATTCATTAATTGGTTGTAAAAAAGACAAGTTTTTTATTACTTTCTTTCTCATTTCCTTGAAAAATAAAGAAATTATTGAGTAATTTAGGAACAATATAAAAAAACAGGCAATTTACAAAATAATAATATTTAAAGACTTATTTAAAAAAAATTTTTTTATAACAACACGTTTTTCATAAAGGATTATTATATATGTATATGTATGTATGTATCTCTATATTATATATATGTACATAATAAAAATTATATTACAGATATTTTAATATTATATTACAGTTTTATATTTATGTACAATCGTGATGTTCTTGTCATATATATTTATTCTTCACTCAAATTATTTATGACTGTAACAGTATAAAAGAAAATTTTCACGCAAAATGTCATAAGTTAAAAATTATTTTATAACCGTGATCATTTTCTGCGACATATTTCAGATTTGATTCTTGGTTTAATTTCCAGAAACTTTTCAAAAACATGGAAAAAAATCGTACAAACATATTTTCTTTATATTTGATGATCACTTTTTTACTAATATCAACTTTTATCATGATGGTGGTCACTGAATCAAGCGTCATAAATGTTCCGATTCAATGTCCTCCTGACCAAGTACAAGTTGGTCAAAAATGCAAAAGACAATACTGAATTTAAAGACAGGTATAATTTGTTTAACATATATTTTGAGAACTACTTTGTTATACATTTTTTAACTATAATCTTTTTCTTATTTTTATCTTTTAATGATACAACTGATCGTTATTTCTATTGGTTTGACTGTGCCTCATATAATTAACGTGTTAATTTTGATAATTGTGAGAAATGTAATATTATACATCTAGTAATAAACTTAAATATGTAATTCTCCAATTTGTCAAATTATCAAAACTAGTATACGTATGTTTGTCTAAAATACACATATAGACATATACAAAGGTTGTTCTTATAAAACATTTAAATGTTACATTAATTTCTATAATAAATTAAATATTAAATTACAAAAAAAAATTTAATATTATAATATGACAACAAATTATATTAACATCAATTTTTGGTTTGCAAGAAAATCTGACAGTAATACAATTGCAGTATATATTTGAGAAACAGTAGAGAAAATTATATAAGCAAAGAATAAATTAACAGACAAAAATAAACTATTATGCAAATATTATTGAGTTTTGATTTTAGACTCATAATTTCATTATGCGCATATAAAGAGAATCATTGACACGTTTTTCTGATATCTATATACATGTGGTCATCTTTAAAATTGTAAAGAAGAAGCCATTAACTTACTCAGGACTATTGGATGATATTTTAAGCTTTTAATAAATTTATTTATGTAATTTGTTAAATATTAATTTAATTTGTTGAATTACAATAACTGATTTATTATTCTAATGTTATAATACTTATAATAAAAGTTCTATGGTAAATTAATTATTAAAATCCGAAAAAACAAAAACTTTAACATAATAATATGATAGTGTGCATCAATTATATTAACATCAACTTTTGACTTGCAGTTACAGAGGACTTGCAGTTACAGAGGACTTGCAGTCACGACGATGAGATTGCAGTTTATATTTGGAAAACAATAGAAATGATTACAAATGGATATTGAAAGCAAATATAAATAAACTACTGTAAATGGATAATTTCTGAGTTTTGATTTATAAAGTCTGCAGCTTCATGAATTAAATATAAAAAGACAAGTTTATTGATACTTTATATAACCTTATCTCAAGTACTTTTACCCTTAAAATTTTAAAGAAGAAGTTATTAAGTTTTATTCAGGATTGTTAAAGTGAGTTTGACGTAATATCTTGACATTGATACTTCACGTCTTTTAGTTTATATAAAATATAATAATAAACATAAAAGAAATAAAAGCTAACATAAAAATAGCATGTAGCAATTTAAAAAGAGAACTTATTGATTATCTTCAAGAAAACGATTTTCAATAAAATAATATATGTTTTATGTTTAATAAAAGAATAATAATACGCATTCCGATAAAAAAACAAAACTATAATATTTTATTATTTACAACATAATTTTTATGACATGCACATCACGTTTACTATATATGCATTTATACTTGCAAATGTGATTTACAATTGCTAACGAAATAAAACGACATTTCCACGCAAAATGCAACATATTATTATAAAATTTAATTTTTATTTATGATTATTCTGCAGCATTATTATATATTTTTACAAGATTTGTTGCTGATGCTTCAATCACCAGCAAAACGCTATCTGTAAACATTAAAAATAATCATCCATATTCACATTCATTACATATGTGTGTGTTGGTTATTCCTTTATTAATATCAACTTTATCACGTGGTAGACACTAAATTAGAACTTAGACGAGTCGAATTGATGAGGTGTTAAAAGAAGATATAAAGTTCTCAATATAATATTATGCAACATTTTTTAAATATTTATGGATATATTTATTCGTTTATCAGCTACAAAAAATTAATGCTTTTAGATTCATAATTAAACATAAAAAAAACAAATTTATTATTTTCTAACTTTTTAAAAGTTCAAAGAAATTTAATTTTTGTGGAACATGCAACATATTAAAATTTGGTTTACATTTATTTAATAAATATATATAAAAAGACAAACTTATTTTTCTTTCCCCACTGTTATCTTCAGTTTTTACTGAAGATTAATTTTTTAAGAAAGTGTTAAATTGTAAGATTAATAAAGTGATATGAAAAATATAACTTACAAGACATATGATTATGTTTTAAATTTATTTAATCTTTTTATATACTTTTATTAAAAAATAGTAATATAAAAAATTGACGCATGAAAATTGCATTCAGGCATAAAAAAATTCATTGCTTCTAGAACTGAAGAGAGAAAGAGAGAGAGAGAGAGAGAGAGAGAGAGAGAGAGAGAGAGAGAGAGAGAGAGAGAAAGAGAGAGAGAGAGAGAGAGAGAGAGAGAAGAAGGAGGACAAAAAAGAGAAAAAAATAAATATCAATAAAAGGATACATATATTTTGTATTTAATAAAAAAGACAATAAAAAGATAACATAATACATGCATCAAAAGATAACTATAATATACCTTGTAACATAACTTTTATAACATTTGCGTCACGTTTGTAGCATACATTGCTCTTGATATCATTTATGATTGCAAACAGTATAAAAGAAGATTCTTGCGCAGAACGCCACATAATTGAAGTAATTTCATTGTGTGCAGCGTAATAATTCTCTCTTCTCTCCTCTCTAGGGTGAATTTAAATCATTTCTTTCCACAAGACTTTTTAAATTTTATTGTTGCTTCTATCACTAGAGTAACGAATTTTTTGAAACATGCAAGATATCCGTTTCAACAAACTGTACATTTTACCTCTGCTCATTACGTTTTTATTAACATTTATCTCAATGACGATTACTGAAGCAACTCTCATTCAACCAAAGTGTCCCATAGAGTCAAAATGGGATTCGATTGCTAATCGCTGCCGATTGTTAATCTAAAATTAAACAGGTACAATTTATTTGCAATATGTTTTAAAATATTTACACATTTCTTGCCAGTTATGAATTAATAATTAACTACAAAATAAAAAATTTAATAATAATATGATAGTAATTACCAATTAGGTTAATTATCAATTTTTGGTTTGCAGTTACATGGATATCTGAAAATGCGGTTGCACTTCATACGTTCGTCTAAACAACAATTATAAGTAAATTGTAAAGAAATAATGAAAAATAAACTATTGTAAATTATGTGTGTGTACATGATAGTATTATATTAATTTAAACCTGTATTTTCATTGTTTAATTAAAAATGAATAAGTATATTTTTCCTTTCTCTTGTTAAGTTTTATCTTCAAGAAGGTTAAAAGAACAAAAGCTGTTCTTTTTAACTAGTAAAATTATTATTAAAAATTATTAAAACTATATAAAAAAAACAGACAGTTTATTTTATATCTAATAATATCTGATAAATGTTAAGGGAAAAAAGACAAATCCTTTAGTTATTTCTAAAGATGCTTATCAGTATCATTTTTATCAAATTCACTATCAATTTAATTATGTATACTATTTTTAGAGAAAAGAAACGCATTCATCCTTGACACTTGTGATTTATAATTACCATCAAAATTAAAAGAAATTTCCAGCGGGATTTCTAAGGAAGAGAGAGAGAGAGAGAGAGAGAGAGAGAGAGAGAGAGAAATATAACATATACTATTTACTTATTATATTCATATGTGATTATTCTGCCAGATTATTATATACTCAGATAACATACATGTCTAAAAGATGCCTTTACGATATCTTTTATGCATGCGTGCTGCCTGAGTATTTACTGCTGCTTGAGTTTTGTTGTAAGTTATATGCTATTTTTTAATAATAAAAGTAATAATAATAGATAATAAAATATAATAATAAAAATAACGCATAAAGAATTAACGATTAAAGTAGGATATTAAAATATTTACACTTTTTCGAGAAGTGTTGAGAACAAAAATATATTTTATATTACTAGATTAGATACTAAGAAAGTACTGTATACAATACACTTTTATGTAAGGATTTGATATCTTTTACTATACATACGCATCACGTTTGTCACGTACATTTATGATTGGCACGTGTTTATGACCGAAAACGATATAAAATAGAAAATTCCTGTGCAAGACGCTACATATTACAAACAACAGTTTCAGTTTCTTATTCCGATATAAATTGCAAAGCTTTGGATTTGATTTCTGCTTCTGTTTCGAGCAAAATGCATTTCAAACACATGAAGAATAGCTGCGGTATCTTCACTGCATACTTGATAGTTGCTGTTCTATTAATATCAACCTTTGTCATAATGGTAATTGCTGAACCAAATGTCATACAAGTTCCATTGAAGGATTGTCCTGCTGGTCAACTAAGAAATGCCAAACTGGAATGTACTGAAATCTGGGAATAATCTTGTAAGTATAATATTTTTTTGCAATATATTTTTAATTACCCAAATCTATTTCAAACTTGTCTGAATTAGCCATTAAGATGTAAATTTTAACATGTGACAACAATGAGGATAAAAGTTTTTAGTTTACAATTACACGTCCAAGTAAACTAGAATGTGATTCCAGTTTTAGCTGTTTATTCAAGAAACGAGTTTATTCAAGAAACGGTTTTGGCTAACCATTTATCAAAGAAATTTACACGAATAAAAGATTAACTATTATAAATGCACATACATTATTGAATTTTAATTTCAAATCTCTAATTTTATTGACCAAATATAAAAACATAAATTTACTTATCTTTTCTTCACTTTTATGTTTAGAAACATTTATGAAAGTGTTAAGTTCTTGGAATTATATTAATAAAATGATAAAAATAAAAGATGTGATTTGCTTACATACATAAAAATACAATGATAAGTCTTTTCTGAAATTCTTATACAGAAAATAATAATAATAATAAAAGTAAAACATAAATAATCGACATGTTTCGAAAGAATTTATCAATTTTTCATTCATTCATTCATAGAGAAAAATATTAATTTTATATTTAATAAAATAAACTAAAATGCATACATTTTATGAAAACAAAACTTTAATATTTAGTACATGTAACACAACTTTTATCACAGCATGCGTCGTATTTTTTGTATGCATTCACCCGTGATATTGTTTTTTAAAATATCTAGGCATTCAAAGTATTTACTTACTGGAAAAATCAAAATATATTTTTTGTCTTAAAAGAAGCAAAAATCATAATTTTTTATAATAGAATTGTAATATTTGGTGCTTGAGAGATTTCCGTATAAAAATTGATATTTTTTGTTATTATTTCTTTTTTTTACATATTACATCTTTTTGATTAGGCTTCTTTTTAAAAGTGCACCTTATTGTTCAGAAGTAAAGTGGAATAATCAATTACCTGTTTTCAGCAATGATCTCTTTGCTAGTCGGTTGCACTGTCAGATTCGCATCAACTTCATCCTATCTGTTCCTCGTGATACAAGGTGCGCAGATGTATGCTAGGACCATACCGCTGCCTAAGATCAAAGCGATCATAGCCAAAGTCGTCCATGTGGCCGAGCCTGAGGTGATACGAGTCGGTACCAGTTTTTTCATCGCAGGCAACTCGGCGACCTCCTTAGTCGTCAAGCCCCACCTCCTGGCTTTGGCGATTAGTGATCTGAGACGCCGCGACGCCTTCTCGCAGGACCTCTTTGACGTCCGCTTAGATAAGCCGTCTAAACAGTTCCCGAAGTGTCCCATAATATCGCGACGTGTCTCATTCTTAAGTCAATCCAAGCGCTGCGGCAAGTTCCGAACATCGACCGAAATTATCCCAGAAAATTTCCAAAATCGAGCAGTGGACGCATAAAACCGACGTATGAGTCTTGTCTCTTTTGCCTAATGCTACATCATGTGATTTGCACCATTTTCGAGTCGAGGGAGATATTATATCTTCCGAAATTTGACCAGCCCTCCCGATTTACGCCGTGCTCCGGCTCGAAAAGAAACGGATTTCTTCTGATAAATTAGCATTGTATAGTGACTGGTGATGCGATGTTTATTCTGACAGATTTTACTGATCATTATGGGAATTTTTGTGCTGTTGTTTCTGGCATAATTATTCCGACGATGCAATTGTCTTTGGTACGTTGGTCACTGTGACTAAATGAGAGCGTTAATCATCAGCGTATATCGTAGAAGAGTCTCCTTTATAAATGTGCAGCATAAATATAAATTTAGCAGCTTGCGTAGCTCCGTTTTCCAACATTCTTATAACACGTATTCTTTATGTGAGACAATGCGGCCCAAATGATTATCTAGAATGTAAAAAGTATAAGTCAGTACAATAATCTAAAAATAAATAACGAAATATACAACATATTTATGAATTTAACGAAAAATTTATGAATTTGACGGAAAATTTAGGTAAAATTATTTACGATATTAAATCTATGTTGAAGTAAGATTTAAGTGGAGTAAGATTTAAGTTAGCGTTGATCACACACACACACACACACACACACACAATGCGCTCTTTTTACAGAATTATTTTTTTTTATATATGAACCGTGCCATGCTTCAGATTTTGTTTCGCGTTTTTTGCTGTACTGGTGCTACTCATTGTCAGATTGTATCTCTTCTCGTTGTACGTACTCTCGCTCAGTAAGTCTATAATAAATACGTTGTCTTGTATTGCGTATAATAAGTGTGTGTGTGTGTGTGTGTGTGTGTGTGCGCTCTCTTTGAATCCCAACCCAACAATCTAAAAATATTATGCAAATTAATGAGCAAAATTTTCTACTTTACATCTCGAACAAATAAACAAAATTAATTAAAAATTCCGATAAATGTTTAAACTCTTCTAAAATCCGTGCAAATATTATTGTAGTACATACGAAATAAATTATTATTTTATAATTTTGTATAAAGGATTTCTGTACATAAAAATTCTACGGAATGGTATTCATTACGCCGCGCTGCTGTGCGCGCAAATACTCCATCATTCTCTCGCGTCTTTTTGCGCAGTTGAGTAACATAGCCATTAATTTACACGTCGATCCAAACCAATCGGCGAGTCGATGAAACCCGGACCGCTTTTAATTCTCTTTTGCACGACCGGGCTCGGGGAAATTGTAATTGCCCGACTTCATGAATAATGCAGCACTAATCGAAGGAAGGAGAGCTCGATTCGCCTTTCGCGAAGAAAGAAGATGAGAGTGAGGCTGGTAAAAAGTTCCCGATCCACCGGAGGCCGTATGCCGCGGAAGCGAATTAAGTTCCGTCTTCAAAGTCGGTCGCCATCGAAAGGATTACATTGCCCTGTCGTCGTCACGGAGACCGTCACCGCGGAATCGTCGCGAATTATGTTACGTAAGCGAGCCTTTCCCACCGGGCGCTCTTTTCTCGCGTCGGTGACTTTGAATTACGTGTGACGATCGGCTAACTTTAAATTATATTTATGCCCAATTCACCGGGACGCGCGTGTTTACCGCTACGGCAACTGAGAATTTACGAGCAACGACGAGACGGGTTCATCTATTTTCCGGTGTTTACGTGCCGAGTGTATCGGTGTTACTCTCGCTGACGTATGGAAGCTAGTTCTCCGGATAACTTTGTCTCGCTCGACGTTGACTTCGACTCCTTAAAACTCGGCGCGTACCTGAGTTACGTGAAAACGGCTAGAAACGACTAACTATATTATTGTCATATATTTTTAGCAAAGCGAGGAAGAAGATATTTTTGAAAGAAAATTTTATTGATCATTTTTTTATATTACGTACATATTGATTAATTTTTTTTTATTAATCTGTAAAAGAGAAATTTGAGTGGGCAACATTTTAACTTTTATCCTTTGCATCAAACTTGTAAAATTCACAACAAGAGGTAAAACGAATATTTTATCTTCCTTTTATATTATTTTATTTTTTAATAAATTAATATAATATTATGATCTTGTTTATGATGAAAGAGCAAGCTGAAAAATTCAACATTTATCAATCATTTATCTGTGATTGCAAATTTTATCAGACTTTCTTTTGGTAAAACGACAGAAAACTTTTATGCCTTCGAATATCTTTATTGTAAACAATATTGTATTAATATAACTTCAATTTTGAACTTCTTTTCCCATAATATTTCTGAAAAACAATTCCGCGCTTTTTTCCGAGAAACGCGTCGTACGCGTACGAGAACCAAGAGGAATGCACGATAAACTACGCGCTTTCTGTTACAGGTAAGACAATTTCGCCAGCTTCCGCAATGAGACGTTATTCGAGACCATTATGCCACGGAAAAGTGGACTAAGTACAATCTGCGCTAATACAGCGCGCGACTCATTCTCGTTTGGCTCGGGCAACAGACCCTGAACTATATTTACACGCCATTTGTCTAAAGATCAGTTCATGACCTGGAAATAATATCGTCTACGTCATATCAGAAGCTTATAGCAATTTTGCTCGACACTCGAACTATTAATAAACTTCCATTGGTTCGTATCAGTTTCTTATAGGTATTACAAGTTTCTTATATTAGCGTATAGGATATTTCGGAACTATAGGTCATGAGAAAACTTTCTAATAGAACTCGCAAAAACAATCTTGTAAACATACGTCCGCGAACTAACCATCAGTCGGAATATTCAGCTTTTTATTTTGTAAGCTAAGCTTCTTCGTGTGGTTATACGTGTCATAAAATCACTCATATTTCGATAATTTCAAATATCAGCTTATGTTTGCCTATATGTTTATTAAGATTCTTTGTGTTTTCATCAATTTTATTAACTAGTTATATCATGATAATTTGAAAACACTATGTACATATACAATATTATATAAGCCCCGATTGTCATTTTATATATCAGAATTATTTCTAACGATATATATGCAGAACGTATTTATACAACCACGTTTTTCTATCAAAAATACAATGTAGAACAAAACTATATTTTAAACTGAATATTAAATTTTTCAAAATTATATAATCAATTTTTTTTTAGTCATGGATTATTAAAAACTTGAGAAATCTTCTTTCTAGAACAAATCAATTTAAAACATTTGTTTATTTTTTAATTCTGTTCTTTTTCTAAGCAAATTTATAGTTATTGTTATTATAATCTTGTTTGGATATTATTGTTATTTATAACAAATTTATATAAAACTTTACTTATGTATTTTAATGTGCACTTAATATTTTGAATACATTCAACCTGATTCTTATTTATGTCAACAGGTCTCGTCATGATTGCATAATGCAGGTTATTGAATAAAGCTTTCGAAAAGATATGTGCACTGTAAAGTTAGATTGTTTCGAGAATCTTAACAATAACAATCGGAATTAACTATCCTTTCGTCTGTTTTGCATAAATTAAAGGAACATAAAGAAGATAATAAGCCAGCTTACAAAAATTTTGTATGAAAAACATACATTTTTAATTATTGTATTAATATATTACATAACTTGCTTTTTTATTATAATAAAGAGATAAATCAATTTATTGTATCTGTTAAACAATAATCTGGTTGCAGCAAATCTTCAAAATTACTGTAAGTAATGAAAAATAAATATTTTCCAATCAAAAATTATTTCAATAATTTTATTTAAAATATTTCTCATATTAAATCTCATTCTACGATTCTTGTATAAATATACCAAACTAAAAATATAACAATATTTTAATAAATAAATGACAAAGTAGGAATTTTTAAATAATAATTATTTGTATAATTTATTTCTTTGATAAATAATTATCAAATTTTTTAAAGAAAAAATTTATATGAATTTGCTATTATTAACATACCTTGTTCTGACATTTATAGCAATTTATTTGTCAGCAACTGTCACTGACAAATACCTATTTGTCACAGATACAGTCAGATATCCATGTCAATCAGCATATAATCATAGTGCGTGCTCTTTATCAATTTGCCAATTTCTCGTACACACGATTATCATACAATAAATCTATTTAAATCACATATTGATTTAATTATTAGATAGATATTTAATCAGTATAGCTTGGGTAAATTAAACAAATAAAAAATAAGAAAAACAGTAAAAGAAAAAAAATTCCCTTTTCAATTTGACAAAATCCATATCTGTTCAACTATAAAATCGCGTTCATCTCAGTCACGATTCAGCTTTTCGCATAAAAGGTATATAAAAAAAAGATCTTCGATTGTCCTCCGATTTCTGTGCGAAATACTGTCAAGAAGTATTACGTGCCGTTTCGTAGCCACGTGACACGAGTTTTCGCGTGCGAACGCTGTATGTCGCGTCTCCGACGGACGTCGCGGCGCTTACTGCCGGGGCGTCGAATATCCACGACCCTTTATGCGGCAGAACCACCCCCGATCACCCCCGAACACCCTTCCGCCGGTCTTCCTCGACCCAGCGGCGACGCGGTGCGAGACTATCGAGAGACTGTACGTACGACAGATCTTAACGCAGCTATATTTGCAGAACCCGATATCCTGTGTTGGCAAAGCCGAAATTAAAGCCGATATTAATCCTTTGACCGTCTCCTCGCTACTCTTTACGGTCACCGACTTACGGACTTACAATTAGAAGATATATTTTAGATATTGAACCTAACGCTATTCATCTAATATCACTGTCTCGTTTCTTTGCTTTAAAAAAATATTATTGTATCTAATTTTATTTAACTTTAAGTATTATTGTATACAATTTTATTTTATATATTATAGAAATAATACTTATCTTAGAAATTTTATAGAAATATATTGAACCTTGTGCGAAACATTTTATTTTAAAGAATAATTATTAATCATTTTTGTATCTGAGGACAACATGTTTTAATAAAAATATTTATAATAATATAAAAAAACTATGAAGTTGTTAAATATACATACACAATATTCATTATATATAAATATACATAAATATTGCTTACATATGTTAAATCTTACATTTATTTGTATTTATTTTACCATTATTTTAATTTTCTTATATAGGACCTACGATTCTCTCCTCATAACAAAACGCGCCGTAATGGAATGGACACGTAAAACTAATTGCGTTGTAAATTATTATCTTGTGTAAACCGAAATAATTACATACATATTTGTACTCTGTTGGACTGCGCGTTCACTCATTTAATGCAATTTTAACGAGATTCTATCAGTTCGCGTCGGCCTGTCGCATACGCAATATCGTTAATGGTAGTCGGCGGAATTGTATGGAATTACACATCATCACCGCGATCATTTTGTTTCTCCAATCAATTCCGCTGCCCCCGAATATAATCTTGCGTTCTCCATACAGTTATGCAAGACCCGTATTAATCAAACAAATTTGTATCGCACTATACGATTGTAACGAGCGCGTATCGCTCGTTAGTAATTAGCCGCTCGTACCTAATTATTTGCTCGCAGAGCTCTCTCAGCGAATTTGCTACGGAATAATGCTCGCTTTCCTACTCCTGCCTCTCTACTCCTCTACCTTGTTATATTTTCTCTAGAAATATCATTCTAAATTCGTCTGTTCAATGCTGCTCGCTCAAAACAACGAAATGTACAGAAAATAATATGAAATACACGAAGAACAGTTATTTATCATTTTAATTTAATTTTTTTCCAGTCTAAATTTTATGTATTATTTCAAATACATTTTGCACTACTAATTAAAAGTTTCTGTATGAATCATGAATATTCTGTATTGTCAGTCTTTATGAATCATAATGACCAAATAAAACCACCGTAAACCAGAAAGTAATAAGATACTCAAAGACACGTTTTTCTGTGCTGTCGAGAACATAAGACTTTTACCGTCTTTCTAAGCGTAGATGAGCTCCAGACGAAGCTTTGGCCGAGATCTGCGTATCCGCGCGTAGAGAGAATTCCATTCTCTCTCTCTCTCTCTCTCTCTTTCTCTCTCTCTCTCTCTCTCTCTCTCTCTCTCTCTCTCTCGTTAATGAGAGAGAATGGAATTACCTGACGCTACTTGTTGCCATGAACCAAAGCCAAAAGCACCTGTTCTGTTACGCATGACAGAACAAAGCCTCCCACCTGCTCGTAACATCGTCGTGATCACTGAAGAACGATGCAGTATATCTCCCAAGAAACGCGCTGGCGTGCGCAGTCAAATGAAAACGGTAACGAAAACATGTGACAGAATATATCGTTTCACTAGCGAGAAATAGTGGGAAATGATTTTGAAATTAAATGGCAGAATATATATGATCAATTAAACTAAAGCTTAATTAGCAGAATATATTTTAATAAGATTTTATGGAAGAGAATATAATAAATATAATAAATATAAAAACAACCAAAATAAATAATAATAATTGAATTTATAATACAGTTACATTATGACTTTCCTATTTTGAGCCTGTAATTTTAATAAACAAATGGACACTACAAAAGATATAAAAGAAGATCTTTGTGATCTAAGTGATTCTTCTGCAGTAACATTACTTTCTTTTAAATTCTGGATTTAATTTCTGCTCCAACAGTGCGTTCTAGATGAGAAACATGGAGAATAACCGTATCGGCACGTTTTTCGTTACTGTTTTATTAATATCAACTTTTGTCACGATGGCGGTCTCTGAAACATATCACTCACATCCTTCGAAGGAATATGCTACTTGGAAATAAACTGACTTGAAAGAAACGTACAATTGGTTTAACAATTTGTTTAATTCTGATAAATACTTTTTATAAACATGTTCTGCTTTTCATTAAAATTTTTTTATATTATATCTTTGTGGCACAAATAATTATTTCTTTAATTAATTTAATTGTGCATCAAATAAGTTTGTATTAACTTTGACAAAAGAGAAAATATACATATTTAATTTAAATATTCATATATATTTATGTTTTTAATAATTAATATACAATTCCGCTATTATTAAATTGCTAAAAATAGTACAAATTTATTTAATATATGTATACATATTATATGTATAAAAAATTGTGCAAAACATTTTAACATAATATTAAATTCCATGTAAAATTAATCATTAAATTACAAAAAATAAAAATTTTAATATAATAACATGATACTAGTTATCATATGATGTCAATATTTAAAATTAATATTTTTTTTGCGAATACAGGAGGATCTAACAGTAATGCTGCTGTTTATATGTGGAGATGCTTTCAAGGGAATATTGTAAATGAGCAACTAAAAATAAACTATTATAAATACATATATCAGTCTTGACTTTTTAAGTCTTCAATTTCATAGATCATATTTAAAAAGATAAGTTTATCAATTTTTCTTCAATAAATGTTTCGGATGTTTCATCTTACACCCACTTTCATCTTCAAGTTCTTTGGAAATGTTACTTTTCTTTAAATGTTCCGACTACTTTCTTTTCTCTTCTTTCTTCTTTTTTTTTCTACAAGTAATCACCTTTTATTTTTTGTAGAGACACGTAAAACAATCTTCAAGACATTGAGCTCGTATTTTAGAATTGTAAACAGTTAAGCTTTCAAACAACTTCTTGCAAACTACGATTGTCCAGTGCAATTACGTTGCGCGGGACGATCGTCGTGGTGAACTTATTACGGCAATTGAAATCTTGAAGATGGAGGACTTCGGATACTCCTTTCCCGGCGAGAGAATTCCAGAGCAGTAATATTCGCTCTATCGCGATATTTGGGCACGAAAAGTACCTTCTCTATCGAAAGAACATATCGTTGCAGTCGCAGACACAATGTATAAGCGCATCACCCAGTAGGATCTCCGTAGGTCCGAGTAGAGAGCATCTCAGGATGCTCCCGGTCGCGTTTACTACTTGTGTAAATCTCGCTTTTACGGTCGCCGTAAACTCACCTCGATCCTCAGAATATGTGCGGCCCGAGTCGTCTTTAAGACCGCGGATCTTGGACACGGCATCGACGTTCGAGAGGTCAGTCGATTCGGGATTGTCCGAGGAACGTATAATTTTGTGAGACACTTCGGGGTTTAATGGCAATAGTGCAAATAGCCGTCACCAAATAAATTCCGCGATTTACGCGAATGGAGTCGGCCGGAATAAAATGTGCGAAATGCATGACTCCATTGGGAAGAGGGTTGGCGAAAATCTGTTATTTTATTCTTTTATTATTTCCGTTAATCAAAAATCACAAAAATATAAAGTGACACAATTGCAGCAACAATCTCGATTAAGTAAGTCTGGATCAATAATCGTAATTTTTCTCCTCTCCGAGATCATAATCTTATCAATGACAGGAATAAATTAAAAAAGAATAATTTCTCTAAAGTTAATTCCGAACGACATGCTTCTGAGAAAGTTCTGAGAAAGTTCCTGGAGACATCCATCATGCGTGACTTTATTTTCAATACGATTGATTAGCATTCGAGCACAAGAGAAAAATGAGTGAAATATAGTTCAATCTTGAAAAATATATAACATTGAAGACTATTATTTCGAAATTGCGGCCGTAGAGAGAGTAAGGACATATCATTTATCATCCGCCAAGCATTGATTTTCCGTTTGCGTATAAATAAACCATACAGTAGTGTTTGTGGAAAATTGCAGAGTTATATAAGGACAATGTCTTTTCTAATGCACGTAATAAATGAACTGACATACTTTTCATAATAAACACTTCATAAATTATCGTGTTATAAACGGTATAATTTCAAAGTATATTTTTTGTAATATATGCAATTACCTGTGGAAAACTTGAAAAATATATTAAATTTCTATTTGTTATGAAAATTTTTAATTATCAGCTTGAATAAGCTTAATAGTAAAATATATATAAATTAATTTCACAACGATAATTATATTATATCAGCAAATATTACGGAATTCATTATATGTATTTTTTAAGTTCGATAATAATAGTTATATGTATACAGCTCATATATTTGAAAATTTGACGGAGATTTCTAACAAATTGGCAAACATTTCTTGAGACAATGCAAAAGTAAAAGATGTATGACTCGTAGTATTTATAACTTTCGCAATTAAGAGATTAAATGCTGCTTTCTCAAAAGTTATCTCGTTAGCATGACTGTCCATGGGCAGAAGAGTATTGCAAAAAGTTCACGAGCGGCAGAGTTCGTTGCTGATATTTTTCATCGTTTCAATTCACAACGAAAGTTCATACAGCCGAATAATATACCTAAGACGCACGCAATATTACAATATAGAGAGTTTTCATAAAAACTTAAAATAGCGCAGCTCTAAAACTTCCACTAAATACAGTATTTTCCGATAATACCGGACATTAAGTACATAATTTAATGATCGCAAGTTACTTCAATTGCGTTGCTTCTTCATAGCTGCAGCAGTCTGATAAAAGTAAGTAAGTTATTAATTGTAGCGTATTATTGATTTATAAATTTTTTAATTTATTTAAAATGTGTTTATTTATAATTTATAATAAGTTATAATTTTAGTATTATCCAATATTTTATGTATTTTGCGCTTAAATATTAATATAGTCTATTCGAGGATGACATTTTTTTACTCAATACCAGCAACGGAATCACGTCGTCAATAATTGTATTATAACAGTGTGACAATTGCAAGAGGAAATTATCGATAATATAATCCATGTAAGAGTGGGAATTATATAAGAACAGGTGTGAACGCGTGTCTTTGGAAAATGGATGGAAGAAAAAGGTGGAAGAAGAGAGGAAAGCATGATGAAGTGTAATTACGTGCGGAGCAGTGAGTCCAATCAGACGGCCGAGCAAACAGAAGAAAATTTCTTCGAGAGGGCCGCAAGAGAGTGTGCGAATCGGAACGAATTTCTGATTCGGGCTTCAGCGAGATGAAAAGCGCGACTTTCGGGTTGTTTATTAACGGTACCTTTTTTTTACATGTTATGGATCAATGCAATCGAATTCTGTAACACTACACGCTGCTTATAAGAAATATTATATGTAAGTATTTATAATTATTATTTAGACAACAGAGTGTACTTTGATATAATTAAATACATATAATTTCATTCAATATAATTATTATAATTACTTTATTATATATAACTTGAACACCAAAACAGACTGTATTTTTCTGTAGGAGATATTATGGTGCAGAAAATGCATTTACATTAAATTTAACAGGACGTTTATGATGAATTTATATACATACTTCTTGTAGAAGCTGAGTTTTCCATTTCTTGTAGAATCGAATATTTTTAAAATCTAACGTAAATATTTCTTCTCAAGAGGGTGTCAACTCTTCTGACAGATTCAATTCGACTCCTTCTATTTACGGTGTGACGTACACGCAACTCACCGAAGGCGCAGTCAGTCTGTAGTTCACTTAGGGCAACACATTGGTAAAAAAGAGAGTTACCGAGAAATTGCAATGCCGAGAAAATCAACGCATACAGAGAATATAAGAAGACGAATCACCGGCATTTCGAACGACACGTTGCTACACAAACGCGTTATTTAATTAAAACTGCGCCATTCTCTGCTCTTGGTACAATTTGTAAAAAAAAAAAAGAAAAGCCAGAAACGCCGTCGGAACGGATAGGGATAAGAGAAAGACAAAGAGAGTGAGAAAACGCGAGGTAGCATAAGAAGGGTTGAACGA
Source organism: Temnothorax curvispinosus (assembly GCF_003070985.1). Classification (NCBI taxonomy): domain Eukaryota; kingdom Metazoa; phylum Arthropoda; class Insecta; order Hymenoptera; family Formicidae; genus Temnothorax; species Temnothorax curvispinosus. Next base: position 269,462 of record NW_020210953.1, on the reverse strand, counting down.
GGTGAAAACGAGAAAGTAAAAAACACAGACGGACGTGGGTGGCCGTAGGGAGGGCGGCTGATGATGGAGGGGCGAAACCGACTCGGGGAGAACGACCTGCACGTAGCTGGAAGAACCGAGATGGACGGAATAGCACAATCCGAAAGTTATAAAAGAACTTCTTCCTGCTACTTAAAGGAAAGACGCCGGCGAAGGTCCTGCGAAGGAAATGGCGAGGGAGAGGGCGGCAGGACGTGGGTGGTGGTGGGACAGACGGTGAAACGGAGAAACGGAGGAACGCGGCGGCTCTCGTCCAAAAGAGAGCAAACCGCTCGGCGGACTCCCCGCTGGACTTGGTCGTTCGGACCGGCCAAGAACGTGTAAAGATTCTTGACCGTCGGAAGGAAGGAAGAGCAAGAGAAGACGTAGAACGCGAAAAGGAAGAGGAAACTGGACTGGCGCAAGTACGCGCGCGAGAGAAAAACTGGATAGTTGGGAAAGACAGAAAGAGGAACGATGAGGGAAAGGGGAGAGGGTTCACCAGAAATGTCTCCTGGGACCAGTTCCTATATCATGAGATTCGCGATTGGACAACGCATGGCGACGCGGGCTCGAATGGAAAACAAAACGAAGTTTCTCAATTTGAAAAACTTTTACGTTTTCGCGCGCTCCTGCACTTTCGCAGACGAGAAGAACGACCGGCAATAGTGTGTCTATTTATATTAAGTTGAAATGTGGTATATAAGTAGATAGACGTATTAATGATCAACTTATCAGTATATGTACTATTTTTTTAACATCGGATGGAATTATTAATTTTTTGTTACTTAATGCATGGAAAGAGGACTATATCAGGAGCAACGAATTACGTAGGTAGAAATTTTGCTTTTGTTTCTGCCGATTGAATTAATTGCTGATTAAATTAATGAAAGTTTGGTCAAAGTAACATTACACGCCGCTAATAAGATACTTAACCAATATGTATAATTATTATTTAGACAATAATCATAATTTAGAATGTACTTTGATGTAATTTATTTGATATATTTCCTTCTACGCTGAAAATTATCAATATATTTACATTACAATAGGTGCCTCACATTAGAGATTGTATTAAAATGTAAACTTATTTTCTTTTCTTTTAATTAAAATTAAATGGTCTATTTATTTCAAATTGTTTTTTTTTGCATTTACATCGTTATCTTTGCCTTCTGAAGATATACAACTGTATGCTGATAACGAACAAATTGAGAACTTCAAGGATTGCACAAACTCCACTGACTACTTATTTAGCACTTCGTAATAAACCGAGAACAAGTTTCTGTTTAAAATGAGAACGTGCTAATTAATTATTGTGGCAGTCATGCAGTGAGATCGGATATAGTAAACAATAGCTAATTATTCAATGGAAGACGCTGTTAATTGTAAGTAAAAACGGTTAGAAATTCTTAATGAAACAATTGGGTAGACAAAAATAAAATATAAGATATAAAATATTTCACATAAAATTATAGCTTTTAAAATATTTAAAATATTTTAAGATATAAACTTTTTGAACGAAATATAATTTTAATATATATTTTCTATATTGAGAAAATCTAGATAACTTTATTTGAAAAACATCAACGTTTTATTTGAAAGAGATTGCGCGTGCCATTTCACGTTTTAGCATAATATAACGAAAAAAAACGTGTACTTTCATATTTTAAACGTGTGCTATACTATTTTAGGTGAAATTAAATAGTGCCAACATTTTCGTAGCGCTCCAATTAAGTCAAGCGATTGTTCCTATTTATTTTCCATCAATTACCGAGCGCATGCCAATTATACAAACACACGTATAATCTCATTTGCTCGCAGTTAGTAATAAAAGTGAACGAGTTATCTCTGTCGTATATGTATTTTGCACAGAGTCAGTCTAATGAAAATATGAGTATTCCGATTCGCAGTAAACACAACGTTAAAGATATAGACATGTTTTTAAATCGTAATACATTATTATAATCTAATTGATGATAAGAGCAAATGCAATTGGTAAAATAAAACAAGAATGTAAAGGAATTTAAAATAAAGAAAACAACAAAATTATAAAATTAAAAAGTTTTTTCGCGATCGTTGTTTTTCTGCGATATTGACTGAAACTTATTCATCGTATCTAACTAATATATAAAAAATACGATAGAAAATAAATGTAGGTATGCATGTAGGTGTGTTGACTGTTCCTAAAAATAAAAGATCGCGGTTGTTGGGTACAATAAACTTGTAAAAACAACTTTAAATGACTTGAAATTTGTATCAAATTTTAGAATAAAAATCTATGTTTATAACTGTATAAATTTTTTATCTATAAATTTTAAATGTAAAATTTCATGCTGTATTATATAAAAAATGTTTGAAAAATTAGAATGCATAAATATTGTGTGTGTGTGTGTGTGTGTTTTTTTTATATGATACAGCATGAAATTATAGATTTCTATCCCGAAGGTCTGACGCAAATTAATGATCGTCTAAAGTGGATCTTTAGACTCAAATATATTGAGAAAGCGAGAGGGAGAGAGGAAGATTGTTTACTTTGATTACCGCATAGAATCCATAATACCTCCGACGAGGAAGAAACACTAGGGCGTCTCAAAATGAAGATTTAGCGAGCAAACAACCGACCCGAACCTGCACCCGGTTTTAGGAATTGATTTTAATTGCGCAAACATCGTGAGGATCTTGCGTCCGTGCACACTTCCGGTCCGCAGGGCGGCGACGGGGCAGGAGCGTATGGGAAGGAGGAGGAGGAAAATGTTTGCACCCTCCATCGTGCGAGCGGTACGCGGGAGAGCTTTTGGAACTTCCGCGAGCCAAGATATAAGCGCAACTCGATTTGCATATTTAACTGGGGTGTGCGGAAATGCCAATTCCGAATCTCTCCGACCCGTACCCGCGCCGCCAGCTCGCTAGCACGCCGCGCTGGCCGCATTCGATTTGCTCGCATTCGCCACCGCGCGCCGCTCAGGCCGCGGGTTAATTAGCTCGCCCCGGCATAAGTGCGTGTTGCAAGGGTAAAACGAGCCGGGCATCGGTCTCCCGACGCCTCGCGAGGAGCGGCAGATGTATTTACGCACAGCTCGCGGAGGGCGGAGAGCTCCCGACAGTCCCAACCACTCTCTCGCGCGCATATTGATCCTCTCCATCGCCGGTGATCTCGAGATTGATCGTTCGGTTAGCGACGATAGAATTGCTTGCGGTGCGGGCTGAAACGCTTCGCGGCACGATGAGTCTTGTAGTACGCTTCGTTGCGAAATTAGGTTTCGCCGTGCCGCGGGCTAAAAGCGGCGGGTTCAGCGTGGAAAGGGTTCGACGAGAAATACGGTGAAAATACCAATTCTTTTTCTAATATTGCACACGTGGACATTTTATTAGACCTTTCATAAGATCTTACGTAAAGGATATCGGATAAGAGATTCGAAAGATGTAATGATCTCTTTTGAAGATTTATATTATATGGAAAAGTTAAAAATGTTGATAAAAGTTTTGAACAAAAGATATTTTGTGTATATGACTAAATACAATGACTATAAATCATAAAATATATATAACATGATTTATCTACCTCCTCAAAACAATGATATCTCGTATCCCTCTATATCTTCTCTTTTCTCTGATTAAATTAACGTGTTTATTAAATAAGAGAGAACATGTATTTAAGAAATATTAGAGCAACTATACCAATTGACTAAAAATTTCTGAAAATGATGCGACAATAGAAAAGACTTTTGCACATCGCATTGTTCTTGTTGCGCGCTGTTCCCGTTTCCAGACGAGATAAAAATAAATGAATGACTTAAATGCGATGGTAGAAATACTCTTTTACAATCTCGCGGGAGACAACTTCCGCGCGAAACTTCGCGATGGCCTTTACAAGCAAAAACTGTACTATTATTACAATGGAAGTGTAATTTTGGCCAGTATGCAAGATTTTTTTTGAGAAAGCATTAAAATTGGCAAACATTTACTTTGCGGGCGTAAATTTTGTAACGGACAAGCGTCCAAAAATCGAAAATCAAGAATTAATTGGTTAAATCAGCAGGTGTAAACAAAGTAGAGCAAACTTTTCCGTACTATTGATAAAACGAAAGTTCGCTCGCTTCCAAATAGTGCAAGCGATAAGGGTAAAGTTTAAGAATTCTTTTTAAAAGTTAAATACACAAAGTACGCTGATCAGAAACTGTCCAAGTAGCGCGCACACACACACATACATGTGTACACACAATTATGTACACTAAATCAATAATTAATACGTTTGGATATTTTGTACGTTATAGCGTAGTATAGAAACCAGAAACCATCAAGTGCAGTAATTAAATTCTTGATAATATTAGACTTAAAATTTTTCAATTCCGCAGAACTGTATTCTTTGAATAGTCTCCTAAATTTTAATAAAAATATTAATAATTCTATCAAGGATCTAATTTTAACAAAAATTAGCGGAAGTTTATTAAAATTTTTTGTAGTTTTACAGCTTTCTTGCTTTGATATGCAAATTAATTTTAATTACTTTCTTATTTAAATTAATACTATAAAAATAAATGGCTAAATTGTGTATATCGTATATACATGTGTGTGATGATGTGTGTATTTGCTGCTTATTTTTTTTATGATTAGGAGCATTTTGTTTTTTAAAAAAATTATTTTTAAAAAATCTAATTTTTTAGTATAATATAATTTATAACAAAAATTAAATAATTAACATTCATGCTATTAAAGCATCCGATATCACTAACATTAGTAAGATTATCAAAGAAGAGGACACACAAACGAGTGGTTTTTCTGCGAGAAATTTCTTCAGTGCAGATAATAACAAAAAGACATATACTAAAAAACGACATCGCGGAGAAGGCCTTTTTGAGCTCTCAAAGACATATCTTTACTCTTATCGAAATTTAGTTTCCGTCAGCCTTAATTCGCGCCCGATATACTCTTGGCGCTAGATAGAGAAGCTGTGAGAGGGGATGCGGTAGGAAGGCGTGCAAAGTAAATTGAGAAAGTGCTACGAAGGGAAGTTATATATGTCTAAGACAAAATGCGACTGTCATAAATTTCTTCAGCAACATTGGCCCAGCCCCATCCGCCACTTCGCTAATGAAACGGAGCGACGGCTAATGAGGCTAACGAGGTAGTTTCCCTGGCAAGGTTTATTCACTACCTCCGGTTACAGTTTTCGTAAGAAAACGTATACAAATCGCACAGTCGGGGGTACGCGCGGCGCACAAAGATCGTAAGGCTGTAATGGCTCGGGGATGCTTCGGGTAATTCTGTTGTCCCCTTATTAAAATATATCGTTCGAACGCGACAAAGTTTCTTGCTTGGTAACATGACGAATCTTACCGGTGAATAATGGTCCTCCTGGGGCCTCTCCTGTACGCATTACGCTTAAGACGCGAAAGACGCTTAAAAATTAACTTGGTTGAGGTTGACGCATCGCACATCCGTCCCCGTTGCACAAATTCCGGAGGGTATAAATCTATAAATGCCTAGCCATCTGTGCTTTTCGAATACGTGCCTCGAAATACGCGTCCAACTTCAGATGGTTAGGTATTTACGTCCCCGTGTGTATGTACGTTACGCTCGAGCTCGAAAAATTCGTTCTTTCCTCCGAATTCCGAACCGGCGCCATTTCGCAACGCCAGCGTCTGAATGGGTTAGCGCGAATGATCGATCTCCGGAGCGTTGCATACGTGTCGCCGTTGATAACGCTGCGCGCACTTGCCATTTCCCGGGAAAATGATAAATTTCGCAGTCTGCGGCGTGCGGCGGACGTGCGCGGGCAACCGCAAAAATGCTTTCCATCGCAGCGACTCTTGAGTAGTTTTCACGGCCGAGGAGAGCTGGAGAGAAACGCGTCCACGCGAGATGGATCCACGCAAGAGGCGAAGAAGAGGGAGAGCGGCCGACGGAGGGGCGCACGAAGATGTCGCGAAAGGAAAGCGACGGGTCGGCGTCGAAGGAATTAGCAAAGTGTCACGACCAGGTGGGACCATTTGTCAAGCCGCACGAGTTTTCCCGCGATCGACACGTGCGTGGATAGAACATGACCTGGAGATCATTCGTGTTCCGTGTTACGAGCGATTGGGTCGAGACGCGACACGTGTGTCCGATCGCGTTCGAGCAATCTTGAGGGGTACGGCACGAGCCTCGTCGACAAAAAATAACCGGTGTTGCCGGAGGAATTTAATAATGCCCTCGAATTTTTGTACACCGCGCCACGGCACGCCTGACAATATTTATTAATGATCGTGTTACTAGGCCATCTAGCGCGACAAGATTGTATCTTGAGAATTCGTTTGTTGATTTGACAAAGGTCCCTGAATTACTTCGCATTTTTCCGACCGCGAGAACGGATTGTCTTAAACGTTTCGAAAGAATCGGAAGAATGACTCTCTTCTCCACGAGAGACAGCAAGAAAGATTCGGCAATCCAAAAATTTGTAAAAATATTTGAAATTGTGCAGAGAAATAAAGTACGTGTAAACCTAGAATAATGTAACAATTTTTAATTAGATCATAAATTATTGTATAATGTTAAAATTTATTTAAGTTAATTGCACAATACTACATATAATATTAGGTTGGCCAATAAGTCCGTGCGCGGTTATTTATAAGTAACATTTACAAGTAAAAAACCGCACGGACTTATTGGCCAACCTAATATTATATGTAGTATTGTGCAATTATGGGATCAAAATATGGGATCAAATCAGATAATCCTATAGAGATTTGTTTGCTATGTGGAACGCTGCCAGATATAATTTTATTGATATTTTCCGCTCGTAACATTCTTTCCGATAATGATGACGTTAATAACGTTTCACTTTATTGCCAGCTGTCCGCGAAGCGAGCGAGATTTCGCATGCTCGTGGAACAAGCTCGCGCATACATCATCGATGGGCCCCTTCCAATAAACTGTAGCAGCCGCTCTTGCCACGTCGTTAATCACCGGGCGAGCGACAGCAACACCGAAGAGGAAGGTCACGAACGGTTTGGAAACCGGAAGCAACGCTTGTGCCCTAATCATTCAAGCTTCTTCTCGAAGTTAGATTCGCTTTGCATGCAACACTCGCGAATCAAGTTGTACCTGTATTTCGATTGCGGGAGCTCGTACGACCCGGGGACCTCAGACCAATACTACGACGTGCTAATAGATAGGATTAATCAATTGAAGATGTTATCGATTATGTCCTGCCGCTGCTAAGTCAATAAACGGGTGGGATTTAGCTTGGCTATTAGCTTCTATATCTGACAAGGTTTAGAGATGATCCTCGTCTCAATTGTAGGTATTATGATTTAGAGCATCGAATTAACGGATTCTCCTTTGCTTGAGCACATTATTCTTACGATAATATCGCTGCGATGAAGTTACTATCATTTAACACGCTAAAGAATGTTTCATCAAATGATAACACTACAACCAGTAGAATAGAATAGAATCTATTATTTCAGCGTTAACAGCCAAGAAAGGACGTGGTTTACATTATTTTTTCTTATCCTCGCTCATCCATTCACACCTTACATCTATTTATGACTAGACGCCACTCGCTATCCTTGTATCCCTGTATTACACTTTATCCGACTTGTCTATCTCCTCAACATATTTCATCTACTCAACATATTTCCTCTACTTCCTCTTCTTTATTCCTATTAACTTTTTCTTCCTCTTCCTCCTCTTCATCTCCCCTTTTCCCTTTGTTTCCACACTTTCTTCTCAATATCATCCCTTTAACTGTATACAAGTAATCATTCCATATTCTTTCCCATCTCTTCCCTCTATCTCTACCTAATTCTACAAACCATCCGCTTATCCTACATTACAACTAGTAAATTTCTGAAAAATAAATGTCTTAACATGTTAAATATTAAAAATTGTTGTACGATAATTGTAATTTCTATATTATTATATTTGACACGTATGTAATTTTAAAAGTCATGTTCTGTCCCATACAGCGCGATATAACACATTGTTTCAAAATTATATCTATTATAAAATGTTACATAGATATCATGTCATATCTTTGTGCATTTACGAAGGATTTTTAACAATAATATTATTCTTGAAAGCTTTTATCCCGCGTACATCTATATTTCCGTACTTCCTAGAGTGAAACAAAACTGTGGGCATATATTACATAAAAAATCAGGAGCGAGCGAAATAAACATTGGTGAAGTAGCATCGAGGAAGGTGAAGAAAACGGCAAACATCATCTTGTTAACGCTGAGAGAAAAACGTTTCTATAAGTCGATTAATTTCCTGCCGGCTTGTCCATTGCGAATGACTTGATCAAGCGAAGGATGCACGAGACTATCATTCACCAAGACTAACGGTACTGCCCTTTCAATACACTTGGAAGATAAAGATATTAGTAGATATAGCAATATATGCAAAATTTTTGCATATATATAATTCCGCAATTCCCATAGTTTGTAACAAGAAAGAAATACTTTTTTTTACTTGTTCTTATATATAGTGTTACACGAACAGGATATCTTAACGTAAAGTGGTAATACTGTTTTTGTAATCAATTAAAATAAAGTCAAACTGGCCATACAAATCCGACAGGAAGGTATTTGTAGTTGTAGTCATGCAGAAAAATTTTCTCTATGAGCTATTGCATACTTTTATTGTAATATAACAATATCACCATACAAAATTTTTAATCTAAAATTACTAAACAAATTAATTAATATTTTTATCTAATACTTTTTTATTACAATTCTTACTAATCAATTCGACTGCTGTGTCTCGTAAGATAAATTTGAAAAAGAGACTTATTATATTTATCATTTACATCGTTTCATCGTTATCCTAGCTGTCTACCAATTTACAATCTCGAATCCTAGACAAACTGGCGAAACAACTTTTATAAAATCATCTTGTTGTCTCAGTTAAATATTTGCAGATTTGGACACGATGTAATTCAATCAGCTCCTATACAACGCCAGAAAAACAATGAAGCTAAATTCATCCCTCAAATTTGAACGGCGCTCGCATCGCGATGATCGCGCGTGACGACATGTCAATGTAACAACCTATTTTTTCATCCACCCTCATCTAGACCGAGGACCGTCGGTACGAGCAATCAGGGGCCGCAAACACCCGGGCTGGAAACTCGATTTGCGAGCTGTTTAATTTCCACTGGTTATTCATTAGCCGGTTAGCAACTCGTTATTACGGCGCGCTGAATTATTACGCGCGGCAGGATCGCGTATATGCGTACATATCGCGGTTTTCAGGTCTCACGATGCACCACCGTTCCGCAAACGGGCAGGATCTGGCGCATACTCAAAATGGTAAACGATTTTCGGTACGGTGAATAAACAGAAGATCTTTTCTCAGAAAATTACCAAAACAAAATTATTGCTTTAAGAGAAGTCATAGAAGAAAGTCAACATATCAAAATATCTCCCATTCAACAAAGCAACACATTTTAATGTCAAAAAAAAGAAAAAATTAATTCTTTATAAAAGATTTATATCTCTAAGACGAGAACTATGCATATGCGTCTGTGTGTAACACTCAATGAAAATTTCAAGCTATAGCATTTTTGGACATTTAATTCTTATTTAAACGTTTATATTTTACAATTTGGTAAACAGATTTAAATTTTGATTTTATAATCATAATGTCTAACATTCTTCTGAAATATAAAAATTGTTGAAAATTATACATTTCTTCAAAGTTATGTATAAAAATATTTGGCTGAGAGTAGTCTGCGTATTAAAAAATGTAACTTTTATACTCTTAAAAAAGCACACGTTAATCAAGATCTTAAATCAGATTCAAATTCAAATAAATAAAATTCTTTATTGCCACCACATATCACAAAGTTTTATAATAATTAATTAAGATAGTATCCAATTTATATCATAAAAATTTATATCGTAAAATATGTATCATAAAAATAAAAGCAATGTGTCTATTTTATTTAATGTTACAGTTTATAGTGATATTTGTAATCAGTATAGATATATCTATCTATTTATTTGTTAATTTTATTAGATACCTATTTAGTTATTCATTCGTCAACTTTATATCAATTAATACAACGTTATGCAAAAGCAAACTTATTATTATGACATCGCTTAACTAAAAAAAAATCAATCTCTTCATTCTCGACGTACAGATTCAAAAATATTACATCATCTAGCTTGAATTCTGTCAAATAAATTCACATTTAATAAAAGAGGGGTACACAGAAGGTAGAAGCTGGCTTCGACAATGAATAATACAAACGAGATATCAGAAATATGTTCGTACTTGAAGGATATAATTCAATAACATGTCGCTACCTGTCATCGTCATGATAATATAATCTCAGAAACGACCTCCGCATTTTCCCGATTTTCCGGCGTTTAATTCAATGGAAATCACCCAAATCAGCATTCCGTCGAAGCGTCTCACATTCTTAAGCGATCTCATTATTATCGTGGCATAATCGCATCGCGCTGCGCGCGCGGACAATAATTCTGACAATGGAGATAATAATATCGCTGAAATCGCGTGTCGCGAATATTGTGTCAAAGAGTGCGATCGCAAACGAATTTGATGGTGTTAAAGAAAGGAAAGAATTCCGTTGATTAAATTGTCTCTATATACACGGTGTATCTCTAAAATAAATATTTTATACAATATATGTATATTTCTTTGTAATGTTTATTGCAAGCTTTCAGCATTTACATACTGCAGGCATCGTTGTAATTGTTAAAAATATTGCCAGCAAAATAGACACAAAATTATTAGATTGCGTACTATTCTCAGCAAAACCAATATAAATAAAAAAAAAGTAAAAAGAATACAATAAACTTATATCATTATTATCTGCATTTCTGACATATGGGTAAAAAATATAAATATAAGATAAAGAGAATAACAAACGCCAACATACTAATTAAATTACCGATATGTGTTTAATAAACTATAAATGAAAAATACCTCGAAGTTAAATCTTGTTTATCAATAAATTCTTTTTCAAAAACAGGAAAAGTATTTAGACCCAGTTTCACAAGTGTCGGTTAACTTTTAATCTTAGATTAACTCACTCTTCGTCTCCTTCTAACGTCCCCCTTATGTCCATTTCTATCAACGCAGATTAACTTTAATCTCGGTTTAATTTACCTTTCATCTTTTTCTAATTTTAAGAGTTAAATAAAGATAGAAAGTAAGTTAAACCGAGATTAAAGTTAATCTACATTGGTAGAAATGGACATTAGAAAAAGACGAAGAGTAAGTTAATCTAAGATTAAAAGTTAACCGACACTTGTGAAACTGGCCCTTAAAAGAACAGTTCCACAGAATGTCGACCGCAACAAGAACATTGTCAGAACATTTTCCACTCAAAATTAATTTCGAGAATAATTGATAAAGATGCTTCTACAGAACGTTATAAAGAGTTTAAAAAGAAAAACATCTTGATCGTGCGAACATTTTAAACGTATTTCACGCGTCTTTTAAGCTTTTATTTAGGTCATTTAGAAACCTGCATATTTGTATATTAGGAACCTATATATTTTCTCTTGGGACCATCTCTCTGTATCGCTTTTGAGGCGGGTGAGGTTGATTTAATTAGACGGAAACGTAGTTACGGGCCCGAGGAGTGTAGCGAGTGACGATATTCTCGCCGGAGCGCCGCGCCGCAGAGGAAAAGCCTGCGAAAGCGCGGGCGTTAAATCGCGGTGAAATTTGCGAATAGATCCGTCTTTTCGCGATAGTAATGCGTGCGACACCGCCGGGCCAATTTCTCTGCGGCAATTCCGCACGGCATCGGGAGGAGAAATACATAAATCTCGGCGACATTGACGGCTGAGATGTCGCAATCGTTTCACGTGATGCGTACCACATCAGATAGGCAAATCAAATCAAACGAGGAGCTCACGAAATGGAGAAACGCGTGCGACACAGAGTTATAATTTTCCCTGCAATTGCGATTATTTAATATCCCTCGCATGGGTCAGTGTGTTATGTGATAATTGAGAACAGGCTTCAATGATCGTCTCGTTTACATCATGGGAAATTTGTTTAATAATCTTGTTTGCAGGCGTTTATATCAATAATGTTTCTGAGGTTTGCAATAGCTGGCGATGCGTGACTCGCGGTGAAGCGAACTGGCACACTGCCAAGCCAGTTTTTGTTGAATATTCTTTTTTTCAAACGAGAATCTTGAAGTAGTATTTTAAGTGATTAATATATATAGATAAAATGTAATAATATTAAATATAGTTTTATGTGAGATTAACATTATACATCATTAGCGGGACAATTAAGTTTGGACTGAGACCGTTAAAAAACACACAAAAAAGAGCAAAAATACTTATTAATATCATTATTTAATATTGTCCCCGCTCTCTTCTGTACAACATTTATTCATTGCTCATACAACGAATCAAATGTCCAAGAAAACGCTTTTTGTCGAATTTCCTTCAATATATACTCTCGTCACAGTCTATTGGATCGATGTAAACGTAAACGGTAAATTTTATAAAGAGATGATGAAGAGATTGATTGCTCGAGTTCATCGCGTTACACTTGAGTTTCATGAAAGTGGGTCCTGGTTTCTTCTGCACGGCAATGCACCGGTGCATTCTTCGATCATTGTCTCCGAGTTTTTGATGAGGGATCCCCGTGTTATCCCATCCATTCTATTCGCTTGATTTAGCGTCGGCTAATTTTCTTTTATTTTATAAATTAAAAAATTGCGATAAAAGGGAACGAGATTCGAAAATGTTTCATCGATCCAAACTGTGACGAAAGAACTAAAGACGATTCGAATAAAAAAAAAAAAAAATATTTTTTCAGGTATTTGTATGCGCGATGTAAACGTACAGAAGGAGGACGAGAACTATATTGAATGATTATATCAATAAATATTTTTTGTGTGCGTTTTTTATGGCTTTAGTCCAGGAACTTTATCGTCACACTGTGCATGAAACACAATAAATTTAAATAAAATATAATAATATTAAAAGATATATCTACTATTGAACGAACATATATATGTACGATGACGATATATTGCAAAAGATATTTCAGACATCGGAACGTTACATATATTCTTCATTAACAATCGTTATTACAAATCATGGACCGCTCGAATTTATTGATATTCCATGCAGTAATTTATTCTAATAATTTAGAAGAGAGTAGCGTAATAGCTCGCTGTGCAAACGATACGAGAAATTTGACGCGAGGATGAGAAATAAAGAGACCGCCCGCTTAATGATCGGAAAATCCAATTCTGTGTGCGCGAGCGGTAAGTTCTTCTGGTGACGATTTAATTAGCAGAAGCTCTCTATTCGTTCTGAGTGTGTTACATGTGATGCTACTCGGGGAAAGTAAAGCTCGCGAAAATAAAAATGAAGGAAAGGCGAAATGGGGAAGAGTTACGAACGTGCAAAGTTATCTACGAGGAGGAATCTCATAAGAGGGAACAATGACGCGAACGTGTCTACTGTCTGGCCACGGTTCACGGTCTTCAGAACTGTACAGAACGTTTTATGATTTATTAGCAGAGATTTATCGATGTGCGAACGAATGATGAAAAGATCAATTTTTACGATCAATGCGAAATCACAAATGTAATATGAATAAAACCATATGATTTTTATATGGTTTCTTAATAATTAATCGCGCGCGCGCAAGAATTATCAAGATAAATTTGACAATTATTGGAAATATCAGAAGTATGTATATATAGTGTTTCTTAAATACTGTCCTATACTAATATTTTAGGAGTTAATTTCTAAGATTATTTTATGAAGAAAATTGTATATGAACATAATGCATGCAGTTTTAAATGTCTTGTTTTAGAAATACGGAGTTTTAAAAGTTTTGGAAAATTGTCGTTCTTTTCTTAATAGCTCTTAAGCGAAAAAAGGTTTAAAAAACTTAATTTTTTATGTCTAACTTTTTTCAAAGTAATATTGATCAAATTTGATACAAGTATATCTTTAAATTAAATTGATCATCTTATGTTAGTTATGTTTAAAACAGTAAGGTATTTAAACTTCATTTCTATATACTATTGGCTTTTAAAAAAAGAGCGATTATAGGTAAAAAATGAAGTTATGTAATACCCTGTCTATTTATTGGCGCAAATTTGAAAAAGAAACTTCTTTTTCTTTAGGAGTTATCAAGAAAAAAACCATAATTTTATAAAATTTTTAACATTTTATGTCTTTAAAACGAGGTCTGTGAAATCATGTGTTTTTTAACGTACTTTTTTAAATATACTTTTCTTCATAAAATCACTTAAGGAGGTTCGTTGCACAAATCAATATGATAAGAATTAGTTCAAATTTACGGAGGATATTCGTCTATGCTAAAGTTGAAGACAATTGTCTGCACGGTTGTCGAGTAATTAATTATTGAAGTTATACTCGTATCTCTCTTTTATGCACGAGCGATATAGCAAAAATGTTACGACACCTGATGTAATGTAACTCTCAAAAGCATATTAAAAATAATAATATTTAATAAAAATAGATACGAATAATTCTTTACATATTTAGGACGAACTTTTATGAAGACTGAAATTGTTTGTGTCTACATAGTTATCAAGAAATTCTAAAAATAAAACAGCATATTGCCATATTCCAACGTGTATAATAACATATTTGGGTTTCAATTATACAAACAACGGTTTAAAACAGCTAATTAAGAAACAGCTAATTAAATGCATTCCACATATTCATTTGCTAAAACTCGTTTATTTCACGCGTCGAGAACACACCTATAGTCTTTCCCCTGCCCCGCCACCTGCCACGCAACGTGATGACAGCAACCAAATTCCTTAAAAAATCAACTGCTAAAATATTGGACAGTATTTAAAAAACACTCTGTATATGCATATCTTAATTTGACAAATATATAAAGTAAACCGTTGCACTTATCACATTAGATATCAAAGTAGTAACCATCACGAATTTAAGTTCACTGTTTTACGCAGAATGCGTATACGTGCTGAGCGGCTTGCTTGACTGAATACATTTCTCTAAATACATTTTTCCAACCTAATATTTCTCGCGCAAGGACTTAGCCGGGCGTGAAAACCTAATATGGATCCAGGTAATATTTATCTGCGAACGTTTCTCCTCACGCCCGAGATTCGTGCGGCGCACATCTCCGATATAAGTACATTCGCTCCATAGAAGGCGAGGAGTTCGCCGATTGACCCGATAATTTGTTCGATCAGACTTTTGTTAGCCGCAGCAGAGCGAGCAATGTCTTTCTCCGTCTCCGGCGTAAGGGTACCAGGCACCTACGCTGCCTCGGAAAATAATCGAAGATCTTCTCTGTCGTGTTCCGTGAACCGTGGGAAGAAGCCGTGTAAATCAGATTAGACGCCATTTTGAAACTAATGAGCCGGGAAACGGGGCTGAATCGAGAGAGAGAAAGAATGAGAGAGAGAGAGAGAGAGAGAGAGAGAGAGAGATTCCTCTCTCCTGCAGTTCCTCTTACTCTTCTTCGTCTTTCTCCAGCCTCGCTTCGCCTCCGATCTCTTTCGCTTCCTCTGAAATTTCCGAAGCATTTCCCTCTTATTTCCCTTTATTCCTCCTCTTTGTTCTCTTCTCCCGTTCCCATCCCCAGCTATATCTTCTCATCCACTGCATCCTAGATCGGCCTTCTGTCTCGTTTGCATCCTTTTCAGTACTTGCAAACAATAACGCATTCCTGTAGCCGCGGTACGGTAATTAACCATTTGTTAGACGTTGCGGAAACAATGGTCCACGTCCGTTTACTTCTGAGTTATCTCCTTTTACTTGTACAATAGTACGTCGGTGCGGCATGATTAGCGCTTTAAAACAAAAACGATCGAGATTTTCCGATTTAAAGATACGCTATTTTACAGCATCCGACGAGTTTGCGATTAACAGCAAAATGTTTTAATTAAATGCAAGTGCAATCTGCAATTTGAGACTCGTGATTATCGCGGTGTCGAATGTCTGGAAAAAGGCTCTGAAGATTCGAAAGATATCTACAAGAACACGTATTTCTCCGAGAACGGCGGCACGCCTCACTCATTCCTCGTCCATTCGTATCGTTTTTCGTTTCTCCATACGAGGCTCATAAATATGCATATATATACATTATATATACATTCACTATATTACATAAATATACATTCGTCCTTCACACATAATTCATGAGTAGGAAATTTTAATCTTCAATTTCTCGCAATACGTTAAGAATTTGTCTAAGTCCACTTTAAACGATAATTTGTATCAGAATTTAACATTAAATTTTATTTATAATTTTATATTCATTTTATTTATAATTTTATTTATAATTTTGTGTATATGAAAAAAATTGGAATCACGCGGTGCATATAAAAGTATTACGTCCAAACTCTAGGGTTTTCATAGATTTTCGGGAAGCGAAAGAAAAGCTATAATAGAGAAAGCTTTGCCTTAAGGCTTTCGGCATCTTATTTTTACAAACAGACAAACATACTTTTATTATCGAGACCATGTGTTATAAATATTATTTGGGCAATACTTTCGCTGCCAATCTAGATATATTCTCTTTTTGAAACATATAAATTTTTAAAACATACAGAAAAACACAAACATAAATCATAACTCTCGCCGATCGGCAACCATTAGGGTTTTTACTTATTTCGGAAAAAAGAAGTCGTGAAGTCCACATTACATAACAAAAATATATATTAAAACGTGGTATAAATACACGCGCGGTATAAATAATTATAAGTGGAACCGTGTTTTTTACCGCAAAATCAGACGAAATTATAAATTTAAAATAGGTTTAACGTATACGTTTGACGATCACGCAAAAAACGAAATGGAAAACGGAAACGGAGGGGAGAGACTATTCATTATATAATCATGTATATTTTTTTTAATATTCTCAAGTAAATTTTACAATCTAATTGCTTTTATAACAATTATATTGTCGAGTGATATCTTTGATTGTTGAGAAAAGAAAATCTCGGAAAATATTTCTTTTAATATAATTATCTCATTAATTTATGTATGCACGATAAATGTCAGATAAACCTAGCAAGTCTTCGGCAGTCTGCAAAAAATATCATTGTAGCTCCCTTAATCTGACACATTCTCCGCGGTGTCGATAATCGCATATTAACTCCTGTCTTTACTAAAATATATATACGGAGACGCAGCGAGAGCGAACCACGCGATAAATTCCCATCTCTTTATGCGGTTTGACCTATTAATTTGTTATTCCTTCAACAATCGTGCTCGTATCTCCGCTGAAGTTCGCGCGAAGTTAATTTCGCCTGACCGCATTAAATCAGAGAATTTAACGAACGCTTCCTTCTGACCGATAAAATTTGTAATTTACGACGCTTGTTTGCATGCGGACGAGATGAGAAATGTAACGCGGAGGAATGATAGTCGCGCTTAATCGCTGAAATTTTCACCGTTCACCGCCGCGCGGTGAAAGTTTCATGTGTGCGCGTGTGAAATGCGGTGAGAAAAAAAAATCTTTGGCTATTAATCCCGAAAAATAGTGTTCCACGCGCCCAGCCTCGTCCGCAACGGTGACTGCTAATCAGGATAACGGCGTTAAGCCGCTTAGCCGAGCGTGCGAAGCTAAACGATGATAACAAAAACAAGCGTGCATAAATTGTGCGAGTGAGACGAACTTGGTAATATTCGAGCGTTCAGTCAGGGATTTAATCCCGGTTTACAGATAGGACGTCCAGGGAAGAGCGACTTTTTCACCCACTCCCGCTAAGTGTCACTCGTCCCCGACGTTCGCCCAGCTCGCGTCCAGTTTCGGTCCAGGAAACGCATGTCGGTCTACTGACTGTGGAATACAGCTAAAAAGCACGCGCGGTTAGTTCATAAAAATAAGCAAAATGTATAAGGGTATAACACTAAACGAACATTGCATGCACTCGAAGACGATTCGAATGCCATTGTTCAATTTCTCGCGTGCAAAAAATGTAACGTTCTTAAAGATAAAAAGAAAGTTTAAAAGACGCAATCATAGTTCATTAGAATTGTCCGAAAGTATCAATGTTCATCGTAATTAATTAACATAATTATTTATCTAATAAATAAATATGATAAAAAAAGTTATTTATTAATAATAATTAATTAAATTTAATTAATTAAATAATTAATTAAATTTGCTTATTATTAGATAAATAATTTTTTTTATATTTTTAATATAAATAAACAGTTAATTTTTAATTAATTATTTATTTATTAGAAATGTGCCATTTATCAGAAAGTATTAGTAAAATATTATTAGTAACGTAGTTTTAACACACACACACACACACACACATATATATATATATATATATATATTATCTAATAAATAAATCTAATAAAAAGTTATTTATTATTAAATAAATATAGTTACTTTAATTAACTACTTATTTATTTAGATAATAAATAAGTATTTTTCAGAATTGTTAGATAATAAATAACATTTCTCTACATTCTTATTTCTTATTTTTAATATAAATAAGTATAATTTAATTAACTATTTATTAAAAAAGGTAATTATTTATTTTAGGACACCGCGCCGATGACTTTAAGCTTGACATATGTTGTCAAGGACATGACTCTGAGTAACTTTTTTTATAACTTAATCGGCGGTCATTGCTTATTTAAAAGTTATGAATAAAAGAAATCTTGGTAATTATTTATTTTATAGAGGACACCACGCCAATGATTTTCAGCTTGACATATGTTGTCAAAGACATGACTCTGAGTAACCTGAGTAACCTTTCCTCATAGCTTAATTGGCGATCATTGCTTATTTAAAAAAAGTTATGAACAAAAAAAGTTTGAGAAGTATAACAGTTTGTGTTAGTGCTAAGAGAAGTAATTTACTGATATGTGTGTATCGTTAGCTTTTTGCTCGTGTGTAATAAAGGGATATCTTTCTATAAGAGATAAATTATTACTATTTATGACAATGTTAAGACAGTTAAAAAAGAGATAATCGATTTAACAAGAGGATCCCATAAATCTAATTACTGCGCTAAAAGTACGTTGAAGAGGACAGAAATAGATATACAGCCGAACTGGATATAAATAACTATATATATATGTCACAGGTGGAATCGAATCTGTTCACCAGACCGGAAAGAGCAACACGATTGCGGGCACGATAGCGAACTATCCCAGACAGATTAGTACCGATGCTCTCCTGGGCGAATATATACTTGCAGCTAATTACCTGCATGCTGCGTCACGCTTCCGCGGCAGGAATCCTAATTATTCGCGACTTACATTCTCTCGCGCTGTTCATTACACTGAGAAAAAATCCCAAAAAATATTTATTAGGTGGCTCCTAATAGCATATTTACTTATTTTTTACACATATTTATTTAGAATTAGATATTTTTATTTCAATTAAATAAAAATATCTAATTCTAAATAAATATGTGTAAAAAGTAAGTAAATAATGCTATTAGGATGAGCCACCTAATAAATATTTTTTTAGATTAAAATATTTTTTTCTCAGTGTAGGGGACAATAATTTTAAGAGATCTAGCCGAGAGATCAAAGCAATCAAATTTGCGAGATCAGATGGAAAAATCACGGTCACAAATAAATCGAATTAAATATTCAATTAAATATTCAAAGACAGAGCAAAAATTTTGCTTGACTTGAAAACACGAAAATTGCAACGGGGTAGAATTATTTTGCATAAACATATAAAATGAGACGCAGTAAAAAATACAATAAAAAATAAAATAAACAATTAACAATAAAATCCAATGAAGTTATATGAAATACGACTCGCAATAATGGATGCTTGGTGATGAAAGTACGGCTATTGAAGAGATTAAAAAGTGGATAAAAAATGATGAAAAAAATAATTGTTTAATAGGTTTTAAAACACCTGATATTTTTTATTTTACTACCACAGTTTATTCTTGTGTTTACAAAGCACATTTTTAATTGTGACAATATCAAACAATAATTAACAGTAATTTTCAAGAAAAATTAACGTATAATCATTGAAAATTGGTTCAATTAGTACCACGTTGATATGTATGTATACATATCTGTACACGTACGTTATATATGATACGCATGATTGTATAGACATAAAGACCGTTTATTTTAGCTTAGATCGAAACCCTAAGCTAAAATAAACGGAACTATTAATTGGAATCGTGTGTAAATTCTACTGTGCAGACGCCGCCATTTACGCAAGTAATTTAAGTCGGTATACATACCGACAATATATGCACGAATTAAATATCAATATTGTTATTATTTGCAAGTAATAATCAAAGTTTTTATTTCATCAATTTAAAAAAAATATCTTTAACGTAAATGTGTTTTTATCTGCTGGGCCTCTAATTTAAAAAATTGTATATAAAGCTATTATAGTTCAAATTCAAAATATTTTAAATAAAATTTGGCAAATTTACCATATATTATATAAGAACAAATAAGATTAAATTTGTGTAAGACAAGTTAATTTCTTTTAAATAAATTATTTCTTAAATAAAATTCTCAACAAAGTAGGCAATATATTTCTTTATTATTTCTTTATTATTTAAAAAATTGAACGCCTAATCGAACCGCCCATTGCACAGCTTTCATAATAACTATAATCTTCTACAGTAGAGGTCAGTAAAGACAAGGTTGCAAAATTATACAAATGTATATAGAAATTTACCTACAAACGAAATTTTAATTTCTTATAAAATACATTAAAAACATATTAGATATTATTTACGATAAATATTGAAGAAATTAAAGAGCCGCGATGCTAACAATAATTATAAAGTTTTTTCTGTCAAGTGAAAATGTTGATAAGTGCAGAACGTAACCGATTGTTGATATTGTAAGTTACGATTTCGAGATACGTGCATAAATCGATTTAAGCTGTGTTCCACGCTCTTGACACTCGAGTGTCGTTCTATATTTGTTACTTACAGAAAATTGAATAAGAACAGAGCACGCTCTTTACGCTAAGAGAGTGATCCTTCTGCAGAACATCAAAGTGGAGAACAACCTGGTTTACCTGTTCAATCATTTGAACAAATAACAGAAGGAACAAGCGCACTTCATTCGTATTCGTTTTATTATACAATGTAATAAATACCCAATTAGTTAAATATTAATTTTTCCACACAATTATAACGTACCGTACAAGTATAAACATTTTTATTATTGTACTTTTTTTACTTTTAATCACATCACATTTTTATGCAAACCAAGCACTTCAACTTTAGCGAATTATAGTGTGGATCCTTCCGCAGAACGTCAAAGTCAAGAATACCGTGTTTGCCTATTCACTCATTTAAACAAATAATGGTAAGGAACAGTCGCACTTGATGAGTAATTATACGTTTTGCTTATACAATAAAATGATATCCCATCTAATATTCAAATATTTACTATTTTCAAAGATAATTTATAACTGTAATATTTTAAACAAATTAATTTGCTTACTTTTTAATTACACATCAAAAATATTATTTTGATTCATTAGCAATATACACGACTATAACATTTTAAATTTTAGAGTAATTAAAACGTCTAATAATGCATGTTTTATTTTTAATCATGCCGTATTCGAATTTACAGAAATGTTTCGAGTTTTTGAAAATCAATGGTCTCTTTCTTACGGATTTTGATTCCATTGTGTCATAGCATTTTAGAGTCGGAAATTATCTGTATTCAAGAAAAACCGTACGTAGGCATCGCTTAAACAACCAAAAGAATAAAGAAGCGTTTTTAATGAGTAATTATTCGCTTTGATTTTAACATTATGCAATTCATTCTATATAACATTATGTTTTTCTTTCCAATAGTAACAATAAATTTAAAAATTATTTTGATATACAGGGTGTTGCAGGTCAAGTCAATAAAACTACAGGGTCGACTTATATAGGAAATTGTGAATGTAAAGCAAAAAAGTTCCTATAAACATAAGTCCGAAAACGTATCGCGCAGAGTACTAAACTAGAATCTGGGAACCGATCATGTATCTTTTCCTCTAAGACGGAAACGTGAAAAGTGAAAAGTTTCATATAACTATCTCTTTCTATATTGGTGTTGAATAGAAAGAGATAAACTTGGAAACGTGGAAAATGAAAAGTTTATCTCTTTCTTTAAGAGATAGTTACATGAAACTTTTCACTTTTCACGTTTCCGCTCTAAAAAAAAAAGTTAAATGATCGCTACCCAGAACTCGATCCACTCTACTCGAGAAGAAAAGGGGATGAGCGAGAGGGAGAAGTGCGGCCAACCGTCCTTTTTTGTTGGGTTGAGTTCAGTAATTTAACCTATAGCATTAGAGGTTGCATATAATAATTAAAGGAATAGGGAACAGGGAACAGGGACTAGGGAATAAGGAACAATTTAATATTAACATATGCATTGTTCACATGGCATGTAGAATATAGAATAAAATTTCATTACTGTTCTTTAACGCTATTTCTCTGTTCGTTTATTCTGTGTTAATAAATTACATATGTTAACAAATTTCATATATTAATATTGAACAGGAGGTCGATTCTGTATTTTGAGATAAGGTGAAAATTACAAAAAGTGAACAGATTTACTAAATTTCAACAAATGAAATTGTAGATTCTCTAGTGAATTTTGTCTCTTTTGTAATTTTTACCTCGTCCCAAGATACAGAATCGAC
Organism: Temnothorax curvispinosus; assembly: GCF_003070985.1. NCBI lineage: Eukaryota > Metazoa > Arthropoda > Insecta > Hymenoptera > Formicidae > Temnothorax > Temnothorax curvispinosus. The sequence continues at coordinate 246,830 of NW_020210953.1, read as the reverse complement.
TCCCTGTTCCCTATTCCTTTTATTGTGCGCAGCCCCTTAGAGTCACAGTATAAGTATACACAGTAGAGGAACTGAACTTTTTTGGTGGTAATAAGTCCTACCAGAAATATGGCTTTTATGTATGACAAAGAGAAAGATATTTCTCTCTCTTTCTCTCTTAAGCGTTCGTACAGCCCAGAAGATGGCGGCGAGTCCGTGACCTGGGACCCACTACTGACTACATCAGAGGTGCCGACGCTCAGTGTCACTACTGTATGTACTTATACTAGAGTGCGTTCAGGAATACGTTTAGGCGCACTTAGATAACTCTAATGCTATAGTGCACGTAACTATAGCTTAGAATTACCCATGTTAAATTTTTGAACGCAGCTCTGTGTTAGAGTTACCTAGGTGTGCCTAGGCGTAATTTGAACGCACCCCTGATGTACTTTTCGACAACAATTGAATACCATTGACCAATCAAATGTCTGCTAAACAGAGGGAGGACGGTCGCAAAGCAATCCGTCTTTATCTTCTCATGACCCGGGCGCTAGCATAAGAGTTCACATTCCAGTGTTGTATATATATAGTTCTATGACTTGGTTTACACCGTAGAAACTCTTGATACCAATTGGTATGAAATGTGTACGCGATCTGGTAATTAGGCAAATTTAAACTATATATCTATATAAACATTATACACTCCAATAAGTAAACCGTGCTTTTTTTTTACATTTGTGAGAAATTCTGGAAATGCATATTAAGGCGATCACTGTATCGCATTCAGTATCAGACGATTAATCTGTATTACAGGACGGTTATAATGGCACCGACAAGAAAACGTAGCAAGTTTTGGAATTATTTCGAAAAATTGAAACCATTGCTAGTAAAGTGCACGACCTGTAAAAAAGAAATTAAGGTATCTACCCCAAAAAACTACACAACCGTAATGAAAAGGCACTTAAGTAAACATGGAATATTTCTCGATAATGGCACTCTCTCACTACCTGACGATTTAAAACAATATTACTCGAAGTTACCGGAATATAAGGCAAAATGCAATAATTGCGGCAAAACATTATCCTTCTTAATAAATTTTAGAAATTTACGAACACATTTAAGAAAACATTCCACAAGTATCCAGAGTACAGATGAGTAAGTACACAATCAAAAAATTATTAAAATACTAAAGATTATAAAATAAATGTAATAATAAAACAATCAGTAGCTAAAGAAAATTGAGTGAATAATAGTTTCAGGGTATCCATATAATATTTATTCGCAATTTTGATCACAAATGTGCATGTACACTTGGTGCGTTTTTTTTTTTTTTTTAATATGTTTAAAGATCTATACGCAATCTGATAATTGTGCAAATTTTAACTATATATCCGTATAAACATACATCCTAATAAGTAAACCATGTTTCTTTATGACCTTTTAGAGAAAATCTACAAACGCTTGTTGATGCAATCGCTGTACCACATTTAGTGTCGGACAATCTGTATTACAGTACGACACCGACAAAAAAGCGCAGCAAGTTTTGGAATTATTTCGAGAAATTGAAACCTTTGCTAGTAAAGTGCACGACCTGTAAAAGAGAAATTAAGGTATCTCACCCAACAAAATACACAAGAGTAATGAGAATGCACTTAAGTAGACATGGAATATTTCTCGATAATGACACTTACACACTACCTGACGACTTAAAACAATATTACTCGGAGTTACCGAGATATAAGGCAAAATGTAATAATTGTGGCAAA
>NW_020210953.1:233005-245075 GCF_003070985.1 Temnothorax curvispinosus | reverse complement strand
ACTCGGAGTTACCGAGATATAAGGCAAAATGTAATAATTGTGGCAAAGCAGTGTCTTTCTTAACAAATATTGAAAATTTACGAGTACATTTAAGAAAGCATTCCACAATAACCCAGAGTCGAGATGAGTGAGTATACAATCAAAAAATTATTAAAATACTAAAGATTGTAAAATAAATGTAATAATAAAACAATCAGTAGCTAAAGAAAATTGAGTGAATCAAATTTTTTATCGGAGCATCCATATAATATTTATATGCAATTTTGATCATAAATGTGCATGTAGTACATCTAATGCGTTTTTTCCTTTTTTTTTAAATATGTTTGAAGACCTGTACGCGATCTGATAATTATGCAAATTTTAACTATTATCAGTATAAACATACATTCTAATAAACTAAATGTGTCATTATAACCTTTGTGAGAAATTCTACAAAGAAACGCTTGTTGATGAAATTGCTGTACCACATTTAATCAGACAATCTGTATTACAGGACGACATCGACAAAAAAACGCAGCAAGTTGTGGAATTATTTCGAGGAATTAAAACCTACGCTGCTAAAGTGCAGGACCTGTAAAAAAGAAATTAAAGTATCTCATCCAAAAGACTACACAAACGTAATGAGAAGGCACTTAAGTAAACATGGAATATTTCACGATAATGACACTCGCACAATACCTGACAACTTAAAGCAATGTTACTCGAAATTACCGGGATGTAAGGCAAAATGTAATAATTGCGGCGAAACAATATCCTTCTTAAAAACTTTTGGACATTTACGAACACATTTAAGAAGGCATTCCACAATAACCCAGAGTCGAGATGAGTGAGTATACAATCAACAAATTATTAAAATACTAAAGATTGTAAAATAAATTTAATAATAAAACAATCAGTAGCTAAAGAAAATTGAGTGAATAATAGTTTCGGGGCATCCATATAATATTTATTCGCAATTTTGATCACAAATGTGCATGTACACTTGGTGCGTTTATTACTTTTTAAAAAAAAAATATGTTTGAAGATCTGTACGGGATCCGATAATTATGCAAATTTTGACTATATATCCGTATAAACATACATCCTAATAAGTAAACCATGCCTCTTTGTGAAAAATTCTACAAACGCTTGTTGATGCAATCACTGTACCACATTTAATACTAGACAATATGTATTACAGGACGACATCGACAAAAAAACGCAGCAAGTTGTGGAATTATTTCGAGGAATTGAAACCTACGCTGGTAAAGTGCACGACCTGTAAAAAAGAAATTAAGATATCTCGTCCATCACACCGTACACTAATATTCAGAGCACATTTAAAGAAACATGAAATATTTCTCGATAATGACATTCGTACACTACCTGACGACTTAAAACAATATTACTCGGAGTTACCGGGATATAAGGCAAAATGTAATAATTGTGGCAAAGCAGTGTCTTTCTTAACAAAAATGGCATTTTTACGAAGACATTTAAGAAGGCATTCCACAATAACCCAGAATCGAGATGAGTAAGTACACAATCAAAAATTATTAAAATACTAAAGATGATTAATGCTTATTTGCAATTTTGATCATAAATGTGCCTCTCAAATCGTAATAACGATTATTTTTAATTATTTCGCAAATATAATTCAAATAAATATGAATCCCTATTTTCACGTTTTTTCATGCATCATAGATATAGGCAATTCAGAAATTTAGATTAAATATTTATTTATTTGACATTAATATTGCATAAAATGTACGATTCATAGATACTTCTAATAAATAAATAATATCTGCCATCCACTGATTACGTAGATGAATAATAATTAATAAATTAATAATAATTAATAAAAGTTTCTGTTACACAACAATCAACCGTTCTTTGTAGTATTTGATTGATAGAGTATTATTTAATGAAGGTTGGTATTGAATTTGGCGATGATCGGTAAAGGGGTTCTTTTTTAAATATTGGGCTATTTTTAATTTTATTATATTCTTCATATTTAAATTAATTCTTACTCTTTTGCAAAAGAGTAAGTTACAACGTTAATATTTTAAATAATTCCATTTCTAATTGCACCGTTTTTCAATGCGGACTGAGCACCTCAAGTTCACTCGGTAACGATATAGAGCCCAACGTAGAACGTCAAGGTCAGGAAACAATTGATTTGGCTCTACAATCATGTGAACAATCGAGAAAAGAAACAAGAGCATGTAATGAGTAATTTTTCGTTTGTTTATATAATACAATATAATGACAACTTACTATTAAAATGTTTACTTTTTTGCAAAAGAATAACTTACGACGTTAATGTTTTAAATAATTCCATTTTTAATTACTCCATATTTCTATACAGACCAGGCACTTCAATTTCAACGGATTATAATACGAATCTTACCGCAGAATGTCAAAGTCAGGAAGTTGATTTGGATCCTCAAACGTGGTGAACAATCGAGAAAGGAAAGAAGAGCATGTGATGGGTAATTATTTGACATTGTCATAACAAATTGATCATTGGCTGTTTGGTCAGATTAGTCATCAAGACCTTTCAACCATGGGTTTTGGTCTTTTTCTAAATTAATGTAATTTTGATGCTTATATATAATACATTAAAATAGAGTTTCTCCCTAATTTGATTCATGTCATATCGGTGTTTCACTTATCTATTATAATCCACAAATTCAGTCTAGACATTAATTGCTTGACATTAGCATTACAGAAGTTCGAGGTATAAAACATTCTCTCCCTATCTCTTTCTTTTTCTTTCTAATATTCACTCTCACTTACAAAACTTCACTCCATTATGGTTCACCGTCAATAAGTACATAATAGCATTAAGTAATATGTACAGTTGTAGAATTTTAATAATTATTATTTTTTTTTATTTTTAATCACACCACGTTTCTACACAGACCGAGCACTTCAAGTTCAGCGAATTATGTTATGGATGTGGTTAGGGAACGCAGCCTTAGAAATTAATACATGAAATATGAATCTGATGTATTCCTTTGATTAAAATAATTAAAAAATAATAATATTTTATAGAAATAACATAAAAGTAAAATTTTATAATTTATTTAAAAATCTTATTTTTAGACAAAAAATATTTTTACTGTTCGTTGAATTAAAAAGTACGAACGGACAAATATTTTCTTTTGTATCAATAAATATGTTAATTTGTCACTCACCGACCCCGATGCGCAACAGCGGAATTATATCTGCTACGTAGCTACGTTGATTCTGTAACAAACAAATACAAAATTCATTTTAAAACAGTGTTTAAAAAATCTAATGTTTTAAAACAGTCTTTAAATAATTATATATTTTTCGATAAAGATCTTTACAAAAATCAATTTTTATAAAAGATTAAATTACTCCTCTTCTTCTATTATTTTTAAATCATAGTTAAATAAAAAAGCTCAAGAATAAACAAAAAAATTACTCACACAAAATAAAAAATAATATTTACCGCAAAGTTGTTCCGCTGGCGCCCGATGCCTCTCCCAGGCCTCCTCTTCTCGAACTGTCCCAGGTTGTTAGTTGGAATTCCCTCGATGCGACACTCTGCGTTATCTTCTGAAACATATAAATAAGCAATTCGATTAAATAATTCTTACGAGTATCGAACTTTTTATTTATCATTCAATTAGAAATTTTTACTTCAATAATTATACATTTTCCAAATAAGATCTTTAGAAAAATGAACTCTTATAAAATTTCAAATTACTTATTTCTTTCTAATTATTATTTCAAAATCATGATGAGAAATAAAACGACTCAAGTATAAGCAAAAATTAAAATTACTTTTACACAAAATAAAAAGTAATATTTACCACAATGTCGTTTTGCCGGCGTTCGATGCCTCTCCTGGGCCTCATCCTCCTTCTCTCAGGCTGACCTCTCGGGTTGTCAGCTCCCTCGATGCCCGACACAACTCCATCGGCACCACAAACGCGAATAACAATGATCGCGCGATAATTAATACGCCACTCCCGAAAACATGAAATAACGCCAGATTTTGTCCGTCGAAAAATCGTCCACGATAACCACGTTATCTCAACGCGTTCAAAGCCGGACAACTGACTCGATTTGCCCGATTAAAGACTTAGCCCCGCGTGGTCAGTATGAAGTGTTCGACAGAGAGAAGAGAGATCCTCGAAAAGTAGAAAACGAGTTCTCTACAATGAGGATCATCTTTCCTCGCCACCGACACGTCTGGTTACAACCCCTCCACGCACAGTTAGATCAAATGATCTGGGCAGACTGCGATCTCCAGGCCGTCCCTGTTCAAGGACTACGCACGAGACAGCCGTCACGTCTGAGAACGTGGAAATTGGCGCAGTTATTATTAAAATCGCGCGACGGAATTCCGGATAATCCGACGACTTCGAACGGCACTCCCGAAAATGCGACGCGACGAACCGTTTATACAAAGTTCAGTATTTTTTACAAAGTTAAAGTATTTGTTATAAACGAATCGACAACGATTGGATTTAGTTTCTCTGCTCTTCGGTGAAAGTGGAATAGCCTGTGAAAGGTAAGTTACGCATACGTTTAGGTCGGTATACTAAGTTGAGATAGATAGGAGTACAAGTGAGCGAGAATAGAAATATGCGAGAATAAAGGCTCAGTCACAATGACAAAAATAAGGAATAAGATAAAGGAATAAGGAATAAGGGAATGTCGCATCTCACTTCAGTACACGTACATTAAAGTGAGATGCAACATGCCTTATTCCTAATTCCTTTATCTTATTCCTTATTCCTCTCATTGTGACTGAGCCTTAATGCTAATAGTTGAAGGGATTATAGAAAGCGAATAAAGTACGCGTCGCGTGTGATTAATTTCGAAAGTATCGTACAAGGATGGCAAAGCCGCGCGATCATTATATTCTAGTAATTACTTATTGTAATCACGTTTACTTGTAATCAATATTTTGTTTGGCGCAAGCACTGATCTATCAGATCAGTGGGCGCAAGTCTTTAAAAACCAGAATATTGTTTTGAGTAAATGTAATGCTTGTAATGACTTTATGGTAAATTTGTGGATTAAATATTTGGTATGCTTATATATCCGCAAATCTACCATAAAGTCATTGTAAGAATTACATTTACTCAAAACAATATTCTTGACTTCTGTTAAGATATTTGAAAAAGTATTAGTAAAAAAATATTCTTGGTTGGAAGAAAAATTCTTTTACTTAAAAGAAGTAAAATAAAATAAGTAAGTGCTTTTCTAGGTTGTAAATTGATTATTTTTCTGTGTGTATATATAAATAGAAGCATATACGGAGAGAATTTTTTGTTATATTTTACCCTTAAATTCACTACAAACTTGGGACAACTTGACAACCAAGGAATTTTTAAAATATACAAAAGACATTTTACAAACAACGTGATAAAAATTACCAAGCAGATTGGAAAATTTTGAAAAATTATTGAAATTTCCTAGATATATTTTAGTAAAATTAATCAAACATATTTTATATTTTAATGTAATAGATATTAATATTTTTTATTATGGTAGATGTTAATCAAAATAGCTCGCATAAAATTCTTGTACATGTCCCACAACTACCATGATTTCAGGGTAAATTTTAAAAGAAAGATCTCTCCGTATATTATCTTTCTTATAAAAACAAGAAATACATATTTTAATAATGCTGTATATTCATATTGCATCTGATTTTTTATATATATAAGATGCAATATTATATATGACTGAACTAATTAAATGTAAAATTGTAATACATTTACCAATTAAATGAGTCGCGACGCCACTCGTCCCGAAGCCGATCCGTATCCGCCACGTTCTGTAATAGGGTTCTGAAAATGAAAGAACATTATCAATATATAGCGGAGGCGCTTCGTCTCTCGCACGTCGACTTCTCGCGTTAAAAGCGACGCGGCGCGGCGGCGGTGTCACTATACGCATCCCGCTCTGGACTTCGCGATTATGCATTTTTCGTACTTCGAATAGGAAAATACTATGTCCGCCTATTACTACGATTATTATTTTGCATTCGAGCAAATAGGCATATTAATCTTTTGGCAGATATCCGCAATTTCGCGACATTAGAAAATACGATCGCGTATATATACTCTCACGACTGCCCGCGCGACACACCATCGGCCGAACAAGCGCCGCGAAACACGTATTTTCAAGAATTATTAAGACCCGAGCGTCCCGAATTCATACTATGCGACAGATACCGCAATAAATATATTAAATAAAAAGGTTAATAAATGTTATACTCACCAATTAAATGAGTCGCGACACCACTCCGTCCCGGGGGTCCCGGGGCCGATCCGTACCCGTACCGTGTCCGTCGCGATCTGAAAAGGGAAAAAAACGTCATCAATATATATGGCTGAGGCGCTTCGTCTCCCTCCCGCGCGGACAACTTCTCGCACCATGAGCGTCACGATATGTTCACGATATGTCGCTACGCGTCGCGCTCTCAACTTCGCAATCATGAATTTTCCGACTTCAAAAATCAAATACTACATAAGCTCTCCTATTATTACGATCGTTATTTTGTATTCTAGCGAATAGATGTACTAATATTTTTAACAGATATATCCGCGATATTCGCGATATTGGAAAATACAATCGTCACTTGCTCGCGCGACGCGCCTTCGACCGAACAAAGTATCGCGAAATACGTAGTATATTCTTCCAAATCATTAATACCCGAGCGTTGAATCGATACTGCGCGATAGATACCGCAATAAATAAATGCATGCAAGATTAATGGAAGTTACGACTCTAACCAATTAAATGAGTCGCGACGTCACTCGTCCCGGAGCCGATCCGTGCCGTGTCCGTCGTGTTCTGGAAAATGGAATGAATGCAGGAAAACGTCATCAATATGGCGGAGACACTTTGAATCGTCTCCCACGCGGACCGCGGTCAACTTCACGTTCGACAACGTTCGATCAGTTCGATAAGGAGCGGCATTACTACGCGTCCCGTTCTTACTTCTTACATTCGCGTTCATGCATTTTTCTTATACGCTATCCCTTGCCTTATATAACAATACTAAAATATATATATTAGAAACTGGAAACAAGAATATCACTCTCTTAATATATATATGTTTTTAACTCTCTTTTATCTCTATACATATGTATAACACTATACATTTGCAAATGTAGCGCGGACGCGCACTAGAATGATGTTTTATCAGCAGTGTCGGAAAATGAACGTGGGCTACGTAGTACCAATTTCGAAAATGGATGTTACACATACTACTGGCGGTAGTGTACACAGGAGGTTTCGACGGTCTTCCACGAAAAAGGCCGGGATGGCGCCTCTTTCGCGCTTCTCTCTGGTGCCATCTTTATTAACGCGTCACGTAAACTACCTAGATTGAATCTGCTCGATAATGCTGCCAACAGTGCCAACGCAAGAGCGTGAAGCACAGCGGCAAACATCTTTTCAACTTCACATGGAAACATCGGAGTTTTTGTTTACGATTGATAATTTGACAGTCGTTGTGGAATTTAGCAAGGTCTTTTGAGATATGGAAAATAACTCGCTTAAGGAGCAACCCGTCGAAAACACAGGTCTCTTAGCGTAATTTATTATCGAGAAATCAAAGCCGGGCAATTTATTATCCTGATCTTCATTGCAGATGTCAACCAGGACGAGTTAATACTTCAGCAACAAAGACGTATCGAGAAGGAGGTTAATACGTTGCTTGTGTCACGTTAAAAGTGTACCTTCGAAGGACATATTAGTTCCGTTTAATTCGCGCGATTAGAAATAAAATCTGTCGTATATTCAAATTAGCCTTGTTACCTCTTCGAAGTGTTCCTTCTATTTCTACGATAGAGTTTCAATGTGAAATGAAGATTACTTATTTTATTATTTACGATTTATTATTCGATAAAACATATAACACTTGAACAATTATACTGCTTTTAATAGTATAAATTTTACTCCGAATACACTACCTTGACAATTGTCGAGTGTTTTCTCTTAAGTGAAGACTGAAACTTTCATGAGGTTCCCACTTTCAGATATATAGTTATCTTCTGTATTTTAGATTTCGGAATCTATAGCATTGGTTGGCGAGAAGGAACCACTGAAGAGCTTAGAACAAGAATATGCGGAAGACGATGTGTATCTTTCGAAGGCGAAAGCCTTGGCTCAAAAGTATTCTTACATTAGGAGAACTAGACCTGACGGCAATTGTTTCTTCAGAGCATTTAGTTATGCTTACTTGGAGAAATTAATTGGGAACAAAGAGGAGTACGATAAGTTTCGTGATCTAGCTTTAAAAAGCAAGGATAGCCTTGTAGCTCTAGGTTTTCCCCAATTTACAGTCGAAGACTTTCATGACACGGTGAGACTTTATTTTCATCCTTGAATTAAGAATTTATATTCTTGAAAAAGTATATATGGTATACATATAGTAGATTTTAAAAAATGTACATATAATATACATATGTATAGTATATGTATTATATAATATGACTTTGACATGTAGAATTTATTGTGAGGAACACGAGTTGACTTTGATGAACTTTTGTTACAGTTTATGGAAGTCATTGATAAAGTAGGCGGTGATACGGAGTCCAGTCACATGGAATTACACAAATTGTTCAATGAACAAGGTTATTCCGATTACGTTGTTGTGTATCTTAGATTAATCACATCTGGTCAGTTGCAGCGCGACGCTGACTTCTACCAACATTTTATCGAGGGGGAACGCACTATCTCGGAATTCTGTCATCAAGTTCGTATTTGACATTAATCTCAACGATCTTTCTTCTATCTGTTATTAATATTTGCTCTAATGTACTCTTTGTTTTTTCTAGGAAGTCGAACCAATGTATAAGGAATCTGACCATATTCACATTATAGCAATGAGTAGTGCCCTAGGAACTGGTGTTAGAGTTCGTTACATGGACAGGGGTGCAGGAACCGAGGTGACTGCCCATGACTTTCCCGAAGGTGCTATACCAGCTGTGCACTTACTATATCGTCCTGGTCACTACGATATTCTTTATCCTTGATGAATCTGACGTTATACAGGTTTTTTTTTTAATACGACAAAAATGATTTCTAATGGCCAGATCTACTTCAAACTTTATTTTCAAAAGTGTTTCAGTTATAAGCAATGTTACCTTTAATCTAAAAAAAAAAAGAGAACCAAATAAGTCAATTCGTGTATACATTTTATCCAAGTGCATTTGCGTATGAGTTCGTCGATATATCCTGTTGTTTATAAGCGTCATTTTAAACTTTAAGACTAATTATCTGGAATAAATATCAAAGAAATCGATCTATTGTGTTATTTAATTAGTGTGTTCTGTTCCTTTTTCTTTTTCTCTCATCTAGACATATATATATTCACTCATCTACAAAAAATAATAAGTAACACATCTTGCGGTAATTCTAAAGGGAATATTTCAACTTTACGTTCCTTCCATACAGAATTATATTTTATTTACATATATATTAATTTTTGTTAACAGTATATAGAACACACACATATTTTTTCTCAGTCTACAAGTGTATCACAGAAATTAAAAACATTTTATAATCTATACATATACTTGATAACATAACAATTTATAGCAAAAGGAAGAAATTGTTATATAATTTCTAAATCATATATTGCAATTTTAGAAAAATTCTAAACTTGCAATATACGTTCTTAATCTTCGTCTATCAAGATTCATGCGGGTCACGCTTTTCGCAAGGTGGACTGAATCCTGATAGAAGCATTTTGTAGTTTTCTCAACTAATTTTTTCAACTAGGCATTTTTTATAAGTTAGAACCGTTAGAAAATATTTAAAAGTAAACAAAGTATATTGCAAAATATGTAAAATACCTCATAAAATATAAAATACATTGCATTTATTTATTTGGGTGGAAATCTGTTGGATATTCAACAGAGATGATACGAGTAGGATTTGACCTGTACCTTGTTAGACGAAGATTAAAATTAATCAATCCTGCAATATATAACATTCATACCACATAGTTTATAAATACGTATTCTGCAGACACTCGTTATATAGAATTCTTATGTATACAACATAAAATAAATACGTATGTATTAATACTGTTATCGTTGCATAGACCGTACTTGTTCGGTGACTTCCTCCAACATCGTCGAACTTTTGTCAATCGCGTCCATTTGATATTCCAAGTGAGTAGCGATGAGTGCAAGCTTTTTCAAACTGGATTCCATCGTTTCCAGCCCATGCTCCTGTTGCGCAAAGTTCCTCGCTGCGTGCGTTAAAATCTGCAGGGACAAACAACAGGATAAGTTCAGCGGCACAAGATCATTAATTTAACATTACAATACCAGTTAGCTTTTTTAATTAGAAAAATGAAATGTTACTTCGTTGCTTCTGGAACCCCGTTGTATCTGCCTGGCGAGCGAGGCAATGTTATTGACATTAACTTGCACCCTATCCGCCAATCTCATCTTCGACTCGATGAACAAGCTACGCGCGCTTGTGCTGGACGCTGAAGCCATGTTGTATCGTTTCTCATTAATTGTCGGGTAAGTCTTGCTCTTAATGTTATCCAGGATAGACCGTGCGTTTTGTTGATTGATATTCTTATAAGAAAGACTGTTTCATTATCTGAAAATATTATACAATTAAAGGCAATGTTATTCGTAATTTACACCTTATTAACATGCTACCTTACAGATGTCCTTTAATGCACGCTTTTATGCATTTGACGTTTCGTTGAGACGTGACGTGTCTGTCGCATCTGCGAAATAAAAAGTCGATTCATACACGCAACATCACGAACGGTCGCAAATCGCAAACCATCACAAACGGTCACAAGCACAAGTCACAAACAAATGCGACAAACTCGAAAGCGAAACTTAAGCCCCTTGCACAATAGGCGATAGCGATAACGATAGCGAGACAAAGGTGCCGACTGCCGACAAAGGGTGCGTTCCTTTTGGGCGCTCACACGCTCACACGCGCTGTAAGCATCATTCTATCTTCGTTGCACATCGAATATCAAACGAAGATAGAGCGATGCTTACAGCGCGTGAGCGCCCAAAAGGAACGCAGCCAAAGCTGTAGGCTGTGTAGCTATCGCTATGGCTATCGCCTATTGTGCAAGGGGCTTAAGACCGCTAAACCAATGAGCATCCAGCATAAAGTCGCCATATTAATTTACATAAGATGCTCATTGGTAGCGGTCTATGCATGTGCAGCCTATGCACTTTTGTGTGCTCGGCCTCTTGCACGCAGCTCGAAGAAAATATAACCTTAAAAGCATATTATTTCATTTTAAAAGTTTTCCTGTGCTATATATGATTTAAAAGAGGCATCCAATTCGCCCTCTACTCGAAGGCAACTCCAAAAAGAATTTATTTTATTCGAAGACCACATACAGATGATGTAATTGTTTATGAAGGCTACGAGACAGGTAATGTCATTAAATACGTCTGTGATAATTTAACGAGCAATTATGAGGGAAACAGGATGTCTAGTTTTTGAGAACTTTTTTAATATCGAAGTAAATATACAATCAGGCCATTTATTAAACGTTCTTTCTATTTTACAGAAATCTTACGAAGTTCTTGGTCTTCAAAGTAATGTTATGATGTGATGCAAAACGTAGTTTTAAATAAAGCCTGAAATGCTCTAACTGTTTTCGTAACATTGACCTTTTTGAGCCTTATTAAATAATATAAAACTTTGTGTGCATGACTAGATCTTGGATGCTCTCACAATCAGCTGATTTTAGAAAATAGGTTTGTAAAACGTGTTTTACATAGAATTAGTATTTATCTATTCATATATGTAATCTTTGAAGTTGCTAATGAAATTGAATTATATTTAAATTGGTACCATTATCAGCAACATCAACATGGAATGCAAGGATGACTATGACTATGTCCCTAAAATTAAAAAACGTAGGACTGACAAGAAGGACATCAAGAGTAGGATAGAGATGTCACAGGATGAAAATAATGATTTGAAGAAAGAATTGAAGAATAAAGATACCTATAAAGTTGAAGATAAGAACAAAGTTATTGGGAATGAAAAAACATCGCAGGATGAAGATAGTGATTCGACGGAAGAATCG
>NW_020210953.1:156331-232995 GCF_003070985.1 Temnothorax curvispinosus | reverse complement strand
ATGTTAGAAATAAGAAAACAACACAAGATAAAGATAGTGATTTGAAGAATAAAGATACTTGTAAAGTTAAAGATAAGAATAAAGTTACTGGGAATGAGATAAAAACACCACAGGATGAAGATAGTGATTCGACGGAAGAATCGGAGAATGAACATATCCATGAAATTAAATGTAAAAATAAAGATACTTGGAATGAGACAGAAACATTACAAAATGAAGATGATAATTTGAAGAGAAAATTGAAGAATAAGGACACTTGTAAGGTTAAACCTTCGTCTGACGATGAAGGTGTAGAAGAAGAGTATTGCAGTGATGCAACATATCTAGCACGGCAAATAGCATCGGCAGAGAGATTATCCCAAGAAAAATTACTGGTAATAATCTTGAAAGAAATTTAATTAACAAAAGCTTTGCGAATAAGGTAAATGTATATGTATATGTATAGCTACTTTCTATATTTCAGCAATTGCATAATTTATGTGTGAAATTAAGACACGTGGTACCACCACAGCATAACATTGAAACACGAGCCGGATCTCACATGCCAACACGAGAGGAAATAAAAGAGTTTGAGAGAATAATACCAATTAAGAGGGGCTCGTATTCTTTTAAAGAGGACGACATTATCGCTAAAAATTGGAAAGCATTTTGCAAGGTTAGTATGCAAAATAATCCCTATTCGCTTATTGATGCAAAAATGATTTACAATGTTAATTTTTAAACAGCTACATAATTGGGATAGAAAAAAAGTTAAACCGTTTTTACAATTAAGAATTGGTAATTTGACATACATGCGAAATACCACAGAAAGACGGAAATTTGTACAATTTTTAGCGGATGGTTTACCAGATAGAACTTTGTATAGTGTCTACCATAGATTTAAAAATTTATACGAGGATAATGTGCAGAGAAGGTAATATACAACAAAATATATTCATGTATGTGATACTTAACTACCTTATATTTATTTTTATATAATTGTAAAATAACTTTAGTGTTAAGTTAGTTAATTTTTAACAATAGTAACGAAATATTAACATTTAAAATGGCTAGGTATATACCTGAAGAAGATGAAATGATAATAAATCACTTGGAACATAACCCATCTCTTGATGAAAGACGTAAATATGCTGACTTGGCTAAAGTTCTTCGGAGAACAAGAAATTCTATTTGGCGACGTTATCGAGTTTTAAAAAAGAAAAGAACAAATAAAGACGATTAATGTATTTATTTTAATAAAATATTTTTAATAAGTTTTATTTTTATCACGATGGATTTTAATTATACAATATGATACTCTTTTCTTTATATAAAAATCAAATTTTTCACGTGACATTCTCTCTGGACACTTTGGATCATCTTATTCTCGCTTCCTAACACCGAATAAGTAAAAATTACAATTTATTTAAAAAAATTCCAAGAAATAGAATAGTTCTAGGTAATGGTTCTAGGAAATAAAAATTGGAGTAATAGAAAATTAATTTCTTTTTCACAAAATTAATTGAAAGAAAATAAATTTACAAGAATGTGAAGAATAAATTATAACGGAAGTGTGTCTAATTTTCATTATCCTCCTACTGCCACAAAGTTAAAGAATAAACTGCTGATACACGTTAAAGGGGACGATGGATATAATATAATATATAATCAAAATAAACAAGAAAACATACGATTGCGATTAAATTAAGATATTGGAAAATTCGTCAAGAATATCAAAATATGCACTGTCAAGAAACTCAGTAGTGTCCTTATTTAAGTTGATTTCATTCTTTTGTTCTTTAACACGAATTATTTTAGAGATAATTAAGTCTGAAGTCTCTTGTTAAAATTTTCCTCAATATAAAGAATTTTAACATTATTTCAATTGAAATTATGCTGTATGTTTACGATATGGTCAGAAACCATCGACGCAGTAAACACCAAGCATCAGTTCAAGGTAGGCACTTCGAGCATCTCCTGTAATAAAATATAAAAATAAAATTTAAACGTTTTATTCGTAAAAATCTACATAGCTTATTAAACAAGTTTTCTTTATATAACGAGCTTTATATAAAATTATGGATTAGATTCTATAAAATAGAAATTGTACAAAGAAATAATATTATGTACACTAAACTTTTATACCGGTTATACAAGTTATGTTAAATATTGTTCTATTATATAGTTTATTAGGAATAGAACTCCAGATTTATAAATCTACAGAGTACGTTGTTCAATTTTAACTTTGTACCAAATCAAGTATGAAATACTTACCGTTTAGTTAAATGTTTTATTTATTATTAATAAATTTCATTTTTATCTTCCTTTGAACGCTTTCTGTTTATAATGAAAAGAATGTACAATCATATAAAACTTTTATTAATACAAGTTTTTTAATAATATAAATAAATATGCGATATGTATGCGTGTTAAATTAAGCGCTATGGGAAATAAAAAACTCGATAAACATATATATTTTGATTGATAAAAAAAAACCCATTTAATTATATATTGATAAGAGATCCTATAATGTTGCAACAAGAATTACGGAGAAGCTAATACTTTAATTAGCAGTACAAAAAATATAACAAAATGATAATAGCTAAGATTTTAAAATATAAATTTTACTTCTTCAGCATTCGGGAGAATAAGATTTAATTACAAACTTTGTATCATTAAATATTTAAATGAATGATCAGTCTCGTGTCTATAACTTGTTATTATATATATAATGTAACTATTATTATTTATACGTATATTTGTACATTCCTCACTTATTTTTTGCTCAATTTATAAAATTGTTTTCGTCGTTTTATTTGATGAGAATTAAAATAAATCTAAATTCTAACGCTTTAAATATAATTTGCCAAGAAATGTGTACTAATCAACGAATAATATTAAATTAATCATATCCCGATTATTACTTTTAAATATAATATTTTCGGTTAAAAGAATATTACATCTCTGTATCTATATTATACCTAACATAACGTTAAGATTTTCATTTTTAACAAAGTTCGTGTGATAACGTTTACTCGTCACAAATCGTAATCATTTTACATAATCTAAGTGATTCTTGATTCTTGTAAATGTGTACATAGCATGAGTATGATTATCATTCATTTAATCATGATGTATTTTGGTGATGGAATATATGCCGATTAAGTTTATTAAATGAGTAGATCGTATCGACTTCTTTCATTCGGTTATCATGTACACGATAGTCACAGCCCAGAAATTGTATACCTGATATTACATTTTTAGCGCTACCATTCCTGCAGATCAGCTATTAAAGTTTTTCAAATGTACTCTAAAAATCAAATAATTAATAAATGCGCTTCGTGTCGACATGCTTTATAAATTTATCATTATTCGTAGGAATTTCTACATCTAAGAAGAAAAGGATAGAAGATATGCGTTTCTATTGAATTTCTAAATATAATCGCATTTCTGTAATTTTTTCATCAGCATCGCGAATTATTTGTCTTAATTTTCCAGTGTCTCCATTTACTGATTTAATTCTCAAATCAATTCTAATAAATCATCGGATAAATGAGTCTGTATACTTGATGAGGGAAAGAAATGAGGCTCGGCTATATGAAAAGAAAGTCAACTATTCCCTCCTAAAATAACGCAACAAACTAAACAACCATCATGTAATATGTGGTACAACAAGATCTGGATTATACGAATACATACAAAAATATATATATGCATATATGTACATATGTTGAAATATGTGGAATCCACAAATATTTATACCTATGATATCAAATTATAAAAAAATAGTTCGCAATTTTAATAATAGTAATTATTCCATTTCGAAAACTCTTCATTCCTCGTATAAACATACATTTAACTTTATTACATCACGGATACTCATTTACGTGTTTTTTAAAGCAAAACGTTAGTGTCTTTCCGTGCATGTCCAAGGAACGTTTCCCATTATGAAAACAAGAGCTGCGTATATTTACAGAGATGACGTGTAGCTTATGTCGCATGCCTTTCGTGCAGGATTTTACAGCTACAGTAGCAACAGCTTATACATGACATCCGTCGCAGACACTCGCGGACAACGCTTGTAATCTGTGACACCACTTCGTCTTCGTTCTTAGAACATTTGACCTATCACAGCGACCGGTCGCACTCCCGCCCCGTTATTCACGTTATTCATATTCACGTGGATATGAGTGACAGTGTGCGGTATGTGATGATGATTGTGATCGTCGACAATCATCTCGCCGTACTGGGCGCGGCAGCGTTTCTGATGCGCGAAGAGGCTGCCGCTGTGGCTGTACGCGGCGCCGCACGTCTTGCACACGTACGGTTTCTCACCGGAATGAGTGTACGTGTGCTCCTTCAACGTGCTGAGCCTCTTGAAGGCCTTGCCGCAGGTTTTGCACAGGTAATTCGCCTCGCCGGTGTGCCGGGTCAGGTGTCGGCGAAAAGCCGAGCTCACAGCGAACGCGGCGCTACACACGTGACAGACAAACGGCTTGTCGCCCGTGTGAATGCGAATGTGATTCGCCAAGCTCGTCGTGGTCGTGAAGCCGCTGTTGCACGTCTTGCACACGTGCGGCTTGATGCCGGTGTGAGTTCGCATGTGATAGGTGAGGGACGAGTTGCTCGGGTATACCTTACTGCAGATGTGGCACAGGTACTCGCGCGGCACCTTCTCCTTCGGCTTGTGCGTTCTCTGATGGAGAACGAGACGAGCCTGACTAGCGCAGACTTTCCTGCAGATCTCGCAGGTGACGGGCTCGGCCTTCGGCTTGTGCATCGACACGTGCCGTCGCAGACCTTTCTTGGTAGCCATGACCTTGTCACAGTGTTGGCACTTGTACTCTCCGGATCCTTCCTCGTCGCTCTCCTCCTTCTTGACGTTCTCGCTCTCTTGCGGGGTATCCATCGTGTTGCCTGGCATATCGTCGTCGTCCGAATCGTACAGCTTGTTGTCATCCACCAAATTATCCAACAGCCCGTGCCCATGCTTCTCCGCGTGTTTTTTCAGCGTGTCCGGCCTGAAAAACCATTTTTTACACACGGTGCAAGAATATTTCTTGTCGCCGTGCACGAGGGCATGTCTTCTTAGGTTCTTCAAGGATGAACAATATTGGTTGCAAATCTCGCATTTGTACAACTCGGGCGCGTTTTCGAATTCGTCCGCCTCATTTGCAGGCCCGGTCTCATCGTCGGTATCGTCCTCGCTCTTGAGCTCTTTCTTCGGTTCCTTATTATCCTTTCGCTCGCTCGTATTGATCTGCTTAATCATATCGTTCACTTTCTCCGTGTGCGACTTCAAGTGTCTCACGAGACTCTGAGATTTTGAGAAGGACGCGTGACAGAGCTGGCACGCGTGCGGCTTCGACGTATGAATCTTCTGATGGTTTTCCATGTTCTCCTGTTTGTAAAACATCTTTAAGCAGACATCACATTTGTACTTCTTCTCGTGGACCAACGAATGCTTCTTCAGACCTTTCTGCGTGGCGTATTGCTTGGAGCAGACCTTACACTTAAATTTCAACTCCACTGAATCTTGACTGTCGCTGCTCGGCTCGTAATAATTGTCAGCAATCTCGTCGTCGCTATACGTTTTAGCGGGTGCCGACTTCGTCTTTCTCGCAGACGTACGTTTTTGCGGGACGCTTTCCTCTTCTTCGACATTATCATTGGACAAGCTTTCATTGACGAACTGCTCCTCCTGATCTACACTGTTCTTCTCTACATACTGTTCGGCCTCCTTCATGTCGTCATCCTTGTTTTGCAAACTGATGATGTTAGACGTATCCTGCGCATCTTCCTGAGCTATCGTCATTTGGTGAACTTCGGTCTCCGATATGCAAGAATCCTTCCCCTCCTCTTTAGCACTTTCAAATCCAATGGAACAGATGAACAGTTTTTCGCATGGCATTTGAATTTGATTGGCATTCAGACTGACTTCGCTTCTGGGAAACGAGTCGGTGGTTTGAATGTACTCTTGCTCACTCTCAACCACCTGCATGTCGTCCTTCGCAAAATAATCCTCCTGGAAGTCTGGCTTTTTCGAAAATAGGAATCTTGTTTGGTCTGTCTGTGTACAAGAATCTTGAAAATCCTGAAAAATTACATTACGTATGCATACATTATTGTATGTCTGATATACACACACAAACAATTATAAGTTGACAAAGTGATGCGTTTACCGTGGCAGATTTCATTTTGGCAGGCTTATTATAGTACATTCGCAACCTCGCGTCCGAGTGTTGACACTGTTGCCTGAACTCGTGGGCGACACTGGCCTTATAAATACAGACGTCGCATATCAGGGAAGGTAATCCATCCTGCTCGTGTATCTCGATGGAGCCACAGACTTGTATTTTTTGAGAGAGATCCGTGAGATCGTTCACTTCTTGAGTAGAGGAGAAAATCGACGACAGATTGGTGCCCTCGGTGAGACAGATCCTGCATACTCTGTCCATATTAATCGGTAGAGTGAAGTAACCCGAAGTCATTGTTCTGCCGAGGACAACAAAACGTTCACCTGCGACAAGTTATCTGCAAGATAAAAAAAAAAGAAGAGTACAGTGAGAGAAGAGTGAAGACGAGCGTTCTCCTTTGCGGAATGTCACTTTTAATTATCAAGTACAATCATAATCATAAGTGTTAAATCCCAACGATAGTCTCGTAGGTGCGTAAAACAAGTTTTCCCCGGTCTAGTAACGGTGACGCAAACAAAGTGCAGACGGCATCGTCGCAATATGTTGCGTTAACGTCGCGTGGTACGACGGGCGAGCGCTTTCTCGCACGGCATCGCGGAGCAATCGACGAGGCAATTTAATGTATCTCATGACGTGACCGGGTCCCCGGCCGGGTCTCGGCGGCAGCCGTGCGAAACGCGACGTCGCGATACGGCGACGTGACGCCGCGCGCGAGAGGCATTTCCTCGCGCGCGAATTCCCGAATTCCCGTGCGCGCGACCGGGAGAGAGAGATAAGAAATTAAATATACAAATACCGGAGCGGTTCTCAACCTCCGAACCGCGGGGCGCGTTCATGCGTCGTGTCGTGCCTCGTGTCCGCCGCCCCCGGATGCCGCTGGCCCCCGACTCCCCGACAGTGACGCCCAGTGGAAACGCGAACGAGACGCGGGCCGAAGCCGCGGACACACACACACACTCTCTCTCTCTCTCTCTCTCTCTCGCTGCTGAATTCCGTGCAGCTATTCCCTTCCGTTCCGGTTTCTTTTCAGGACGCTGCGCGCTCGCGAGGGCCTCGCGTCGCACGGAGGCGCGATGCGCGCCGTTCCATGATCGATCCGGCGTATTCGCGACGACTCCGGCACTCTTTTAAATTCTTCGCCCTCGACTCCGCTCTCCGGCCTTTGTCTCGGCCGTCTCGGCTCGCTCTCCGATCTTCGGCGCGATCGCGGCGGCGGCCGCGAAGGTTGAGAGCAATCTGACAATAAGACGAACGCCCCGAAGAGGTCCCGGAGCCCGGAGTGTGGGTGGGTCAATACAAAGAAGAGCCCGAGAGATCGTGAGAGCGCACGTATGCACGTGTGTGTGAGTGCGAGAGCCGGGGCCGGTTATGTCCTGGAGGGTCTCGATTAATTGGTCAGCGACTTGTCGTCGTCGTCGTCTACTCGTCTCTTCTTTCTAAGCTCTGTAATACGTAATACGGTGGAGACGAAACGTATGTAGATACGTATACATACCTACATACGTTCGCCGTCTAATAAAGTTAGCATCGAGGCACCAATACGTGGCCACAAACATCTATATAAGAACTAAACTGCTAAACTCTCCTACATGGCTCCGAAAAATATGTATGGATGTATGGATGTTATATGTATGTACATACATATGTATGTACACGTGATATATACATGCAGACCTCATGCGCGTGCGTCGTGTTAGGGACACGATAGTCATGTTTGATTGGTTGAATTTTAAATAACACATGTTACACACACGCAATTTATTGCGTACATACATTCGAAAAAGAAATATTTGTAAATAACATGCAATAATTTGTTCTTTTTTGTTAAAAAATTGTTAGTTTTAAAAATAAAATATTACAGAGAGTATATTTTAGAAATACATAATAAATATATGCATACATACACCCCTCATACACTTATACCTATTTTATGAGAAACCAAAAAAATTTATAAAGCAAAAGATATCAGTTTAAACATAAAAATTAAAATAAATGTTTATGTGATTATAAAATAATAATGACAATTTTGAAGTAATTTTTTATAGTTTGACTACACTAACATATTTTTAGTCTTATATATGTACATAATAAGATTAGCATTTTTTAAGTAGTAAAATAAAAGAAGTAGTTCAGTAACATTTTTATTACAATAGCAGATATATTATGTTATTTTTTTGTAGAAAAATATTTTTGTTAAATAAAATCCTTTTGAGTTTTCAAGATCTCTTGTAAATAAAATTTAGAATACGAGTGTAGTCTTATTTTAATATATTGACTAATAATAAGTTGAATTTTATATAATATATTCGAAACCCATACATTACTGCTTTTTAAATTTGGGAATATTGACGAATCAAGAACAAAAGTATTTTTAATTCTTCTCGCAATTTTTAAATTTAAATATTCTATGGTAGATAATTCTCAGTTACAATCATCAGTATAATCAATCATATCCAACTATTTCTCAGTTTTCATACAAATTTTATAAACACAACTAGATGAACTAATTAATATCCATTAAGCCATTATCAGAAAAATCCAAAATTTTATTGTATGATGACTATTGTATAATAATTATAACTCCAAAATAATAGATTTATTTAATCTTCACATTGATAAAAATAAAAGTATCGATTTTCACAAGGTTACTCTCCATTGACTACTTTTTTATAATTTTTTTATAGTCTTTTAAAATCAGCTGCAATTTAGTTGTCAAAAAGAAATACTATATTGTAATTATAATATAAATTTTAATTGTAAGAAATACTAAATTGTAATTATATTATACAAGAAAAACTATATTGTATAAATAATTATATTCTTAAAATATATATTATAGAATTATGGATTTTGACACTAATTATTTTTTAGTCTTTATAAAATATGTTTAATCTTATATTAAACAGGCTTACAGCTTATATTAAACATACGCCAATTCATTCCTTCATAAGTATAAAGAAACTGTAAAAAAGCAATTTACCTAATTAGTAAAAGCAGTTCTGATTCTTTTAGCACAATTTTGCAAATAAGGATAATACATTGAAGTATTTAAGATATTTTGTAAATAAGTTCTTTAATTATTAAGAAAGTTTGTAATATCAATGTTAGTAATTACTTCAATATCAATCTAATCGTTAATATGTTAACGTACCAAGGCATTTTTATCTATTGGAACATTTAATCAGAAATGGAGAACATACATACGATAGTTATTACAATAATCACCATACAATATAAATTATATTAAATTAATCAAATAGTAATACATAGTAACAGCAAATTATTTTACCTCTCCAGAACAAGCGTAATTATGTTCATCATGTTGACTGTATGTAAACTTAGCTTTATTTCTTTTTATATTTTTTAATAGAGTATCTGATAAATCATCTGATTCATCACTTAAATTAAATGCAGCAGCATTCGAAATATTTTTGCTTCCTAAGAATTCCAATAATATCTTTAACTTTGTGAGAGTGTTCTCTTTTCGCTTCGTATTTTTGTTTAAGGTTTTAGTTTTATTTTTAGCTATTTCCAATTTTCTCTTCAACACAGCTTCTTTGTCACGTATAATAGTATGAAATATGCTTGCTTGCCAATTTAGCTTTTTTTCTTGTAATATTTTTAATTTCTTTATTTTCTTCTTTAAGTTTTCATTTTCGCTCAATAACTTATCATAATTTGAACAATTTGAACCTGTAATATATTATAAATTATTAAAATTAACAAATAATTAGTATATAAATAAATATCCATTGTTTTTCTTTCTTCCTTAAAAAAAAACTATACATACATTTCGCTGAAGTAACAAGCTTATTTACTTTGTATGGAGACTTCCTTGGAGATGAATCAATCCTGCGAGATGGAAATAAAGTAGGAACCGCATTTGGCTTTAATTTTTTCCAACCGTCGACACGACTACTTTCGAACTGTGAATCCTCAAAGTGTACCTGTAATAAGGAAAATAATTAATTTTCAATTTAATGAGGCACAAATAATGCTTTGCTTTTACAGCGTTGGACTTACTTCACAGACACAACCTGATTTGCTTGATATCCACTGTTCATGGCGAAGATTTAGATTTTGAAGCCACTTTTTTCGTCGCTCCATATTTATTGGAATTCGAAAAAGTTTAAACCCTTTTTCGCTTCTATTACTGCAATTAATTGCAACGCAGCCAGTCATTTTGGAACCTGAGAATACGAGACCGAAAAGCGTTTACGAAAAGGTTATGTTTTCACATATGATTGGATACAAAATGGCGGACGAGAATACCTACTTTTTTAGAGCTCTAAACTTAAAGCCCGGTGTCCACGATGCAAGAACTTGGTCCCAGTTTTGGTTTAAGCCAATGAAACTGCTGCTTTTCTGTAAGAGCTGCAAGTTGATTGGCTTAAACCGAAACTTGGACCAAGTTCTTGCATCGTGGACACAGGGCATTAAACCAAAACTTGGACACAGTTCTTGCATCGTGGACACCGGGCTTTTCGATTTGACTAAAACTTTGTTACGTGCAATGGCCATCACAGTCCCCGGTGCCCGGAGTTTTCCACTGGCCCAGCCAATCAGATACTTTTATTTTAAATAAGGTAATTTTATTTTAAATTAAGGATAAATGATGGTCATCTTTGGGTTCACATAAAAAGTATATTCTTCAAAGTTTTTATTTTTTTTATTACTTCGTTTTTTACTTAAAGATATTTTATAAAATGGATTTAAAATGTATAAAAATATAAAAAATTATATAAGTGATGAGCGCACCATTATAATATATAATCAATATAATGTATAAAAAACATGTATATACATATATTTTAAAATACATATTGCATATATTCCTATATTTGTTTAATTTGGATCTCGCATCCACGTGTCGAAAGTATAGGTTCGTGAGAATCGCATTTCCGGAACGATTTGTGACAGTCGAGTCGGACACGTTGATAGAGCTACATACTCAACGGGAGGAGGATACGTGAGTGAGATAGCTCGTGTTTGTCTGCCCTCTTGACATTTCGTAGGTATGATACCGGACTCCGGAGTAGCTCTCTCTCTAGTCTCTCTCTCCCCCTCTCGCCCGTCCGCCACTCGTCAGTCCACTCAGTCCACGCCAGTCTGTCAAAAAATGTGAATGCAGGTCGGCGGATCGGATCGGGACTTACGCGGATTTCGGTTAACTGTAATGGTATCATAGGTCCACGTGTGGTCCGGTCGCGAGTCGAGAAGTACGGCCGATGCGCGAGGAAGTCCCCTGAGAGCGGAGTCGCGCGAGCGCAACGGCGTTTAATATTTTCCTTTAGATGCGACCATGGCACTCCGCAAGGTAAAGGGGAACTTCGAGCGGATGTTCGACAAGAATCTGACGGATCTGGTGCGCGGGATCAGGAACAATAAGGAGAACGAGGTGATTTCCCGTTGTGTGTGCGTGCGTGCGGTTTTCCCCGCTGCCGAAATCTTTAGTCGAAACCTAACCTAATTTTCCTCCCTCGATCGCTCGCCTTATCCGTTTTTGCAACATTTCCCGTTGAGCGCGAGGATACTTTACGCCTCTTTTCTGTCCCAGGCGAAGTACATCGCGCAGTGTATCGAGGAGATCAAGCAGGAGTTGCGGCAGGACAATGTGGCGGTCAAAGCCAACGCCGTGGCCAAGCTGACATATGTAAGTCTCTGGCATATGTAAATTTTATTTAGAGACGGTCGACGTGATGCGATTTCTACCGATCGATTTACCACAAGTCAACTTAATTCAATTCAATTCAATTTGTTCAAAGTATTAACAGTTGTTCTATCCTTGTGTCTTTAGCTCCAGATGTTGGGGTATGACATCAGCTGGGCTGGGTTTAACATAATAGAAGTAATGTCGTCAACAAAGTTCACTCACAAGCGAATCGGCTATCTCGCTGCCAGTCAAAGTTTTCATGCAGATACAGAGGTAAGATTTATTTTAAATGAGTCTCAGATAGATATTTTATATAAATTTTTTAGACATAAATTTTTAGGTCTATATATATATTTTTTTATAGTTCTATTTTTCATATTGTTTATATTTTTATAAACTAAATATAAAATTAAATAAAAATAGATATAATAGATTATTAATGAAAATTATATGTGTTTATAAATGTGTATGTATAATATGCAATATTTAACAAATTGCTAGGATTATAAAAAAATGATTACCTCATAATTTATTAATATTTTTTTTTGTTATAGCTATTGATGCTAACAACGAATATGATTCGTAAAGATTTAAATAGTCAAAATCAGTATGACGCTGGTTTAGCGCTGAGTGGTTTGTCTTGCTTTATAAGTCCAGATTTAGCACGTGACCTGGTTCATGATATAATGACACTGTTGACTTCTACAAAGCCATACTTGCGCAAGAAAGCAGTTTTGATGATGTATAAAGTATTTCTGAGATTTCCCGAGGCCCTCAGGCCCGCTTTCCCTAGATTAAAGGAAAAGCTTGAAGATCCAGACAGTGGTGTTCAAAGTGCAGCGGTAAACGTGGTTTGCGAATTGGCTAGAAAAAACCCGAAAAATTACCTGAGCTTGGCGCCCGTTTTCTTTAAGCTGATGACAACTTCCACGAATAATTGGATGCTTATCAAAATTATCAAATTGGTGAGTGTTATCGTTGCTTTAGATTATAAAGTCATATAATCATAATCATTTTTTCTAATAATAATCTAATAATAAATAATTGTAAATAATAATATTAAATCTTTTACATAACATCTTTTTCTTATTATGCAATATGTTGATTTTGTTTCTCACGTTCAGTTCTCGACTATAACTCTGATCGAACCAAAGCTTGGTCGGCGACTTACTCAACCATTAATTGATCTGATTTCAAGGTTTTATATTACTTGTTTTTTTTTACATATACAGTACAATTGTAGATTTATTTCTTGTAGCTGTAATACATTGGTAGTGTATACATCAGTATCAGAACATATTTCGTAGGATTATTTATATTGTGTTTTGCATATAGTTTGATTTTATATACTTCATTTCTTCATACTTTAGTTCATGAAATAAGAATTACTTAAACTACTCTGTATAAAAAAAATTTACCGAGTACATCTTAGAAGGCAACATGACATTATATTTTCAGTTTGGAGCATTGACACCTCTAGAACCTAGGCTTGGCAGAAAATTAATAGAACCCCTTACCAATTTGATACACAGGTATCTAATGTAATGTTTTATTCTAAAGTATCTATTAATTATCGCGCTTTTAATGTCATTGCTTGTCTAGTTTTGTATCTTCTAGCTGTCTTATATTATTTTTTTAATTTATCTCTCGTAATGCGTATAGTCTTTTACAATGTATTCATCGCTTTCTTTTTTTACTTTTTTGGCAAATAAATCAATTCTCGGTATAATTTATATAACACATAATTCTGATCGTTTCTAGTACATCTGCAATGTCCTTATTGTACGAATGTATCAATACAGTAATCGCTGTATTGATTTCTATATCGTCTGGTATGCCGAGTCACTCCGATTCAATACAGTTGTGTGTTCAAAAATTGAGAATATTAATAGAGGACTCTGACCAAAACTTGAAGTATCTGGGATTGTTGGCGATGTCAAAAATATTGAGAAATCATCCAAAGAGCGTGCAATCACACAAAGATCTAATTATGCAATGTCTTGATGATAAAGACGAAACTATAAGACTGCGTGCCTTGGATTTATTGTACGGAATGGTTTCCAAGAAAAACCTAATGGAGATAGTTAAGAAGTTAATGGTACATATGGACAAAGCCGAAGGCACTATGTATCGCGATGAATTGCTCTCAAAGATTATTCAAATTTGCTCACAGAATAACTATCACTTCATCACCTACTTTGAGTGGTAAATATAAGATTTTTTTATACGTATAAATTCATTCTCTAGGACAGATTATAGAAAATTTCGTGTATACAGGTACATATCTGTATTGGTGGAACTTACACGAATGGAAGGCACCAAGCACGGACCATTAGTAGCAACTCAATTACTTGATGTAACAATTCGTGTACAAGCTATCCGAAAATATGCGGTTCAACAATGTGCCTTACTGCTTGAGAATTCATATCTTTTAACCGGCCAGCCAAGGGCAACAATGTCTGAGGTTTTATATGCAGCAGCATGGATTTGTGGAGAATTCTCTAGGTAATAAGAATTTTATATACGTACAGGCATTAATCTAATTAATATATGATAATACATTCCGATGATCTGTTAAATCAATAGTGAATTAGAAGATCCTTTGGCAACATTGCAGTCTATGTTGCGATCACAAGCTTCTAGTTTGCCAGGACATATACAGGCTGTTTACGTTCATAATATATTAAAGCTGGCTGCAACGACATTCGCTAAAGCAGAAAATGAGGAAAATACTGAAACTATAGACAAGGTAAAACATAAACACAATTTATACAATAATAATAAAACTTTTATATCATCCTTATAGTGCAACAAAGCGTGCACCATGCAGTTAGTGATATTTTTAAATAAATATATTTGCATTAAATTAAAGCTAAATCTTTATTAATCTTTATTAGTTCTAATATTAGCTTTCACTTTACAGATTTACGAATTGAAGGACAAAATAGCAACTTTTGTCTGTAGTGGCGATCTGGAAGTTCAGGAAAGATCAAGTTCCGCATTAGTACTACTTGAATGTTTAAAAGAAAATCCTGGTCTTGCACAGGAATTAATAAAGACTTTCGAAGGTGAACTTAATCCAGTTGCGCCAAAGGCTCAAAGAAAAGTAAGTATCAATTATTAGTATTGTGTACATGTATTAGTTACTTAAAAATATGTTTTATTTTGTTAAATTGAAAGAAAATATGTACATATTAGCTGATATATATGTAATACAGATTATTTAAAAGTTTTGTCATAAAAACTTCATGGTATTTTTCAGGTTCCAATACCAGAGAATTTAGATTTGGATTCCTGGATCAACGATCCACCTTCGGAAAGCTCGGATTCAGAGGATTTAGATATGAATGATATTTTTATTAAGGCGGAGAAACCGAATAATTCATTTTCCAAACGGGATTTAAGTGAACCGTCCCTGGAAGAACTCGAAAGGAGACGCGAAGCGAGAAAACTAGAGCAAGAAAATAATCCTCACTATCTGAAAGGCTCATTTAAGACTTCTACATCATATCACAACTCATCGAGCGCGTACGAAGACTTTGAAAACATTCCTTTCGCGGAATTAGACATCCCAATTTCTTTAAAGATTTCTAACTCGCACAGATGTCGCGATGTAGATAGCAGTCACAAAAGACATAAAAAACATGAAAAGAAGAAATCGAAGAAAAATAAAGGTAATTGTTACGTACACAAATCGTGTATTACATCAAGCATGCTGTTAGACATTTGAGATTCTTAGCGTTGATATTTTCAGATAAAAAATCTGCGTCGGAAGAGGATGAAAAGGATGATAGCTTACCATCGCAAGTAGTAAATACTGGAATTGGAGAACTACCTCCGGGTGCAGAGATAAGTGACAGTGACGAATATGATTTAGTAGATGCGAATGACCCACATAGAGCTTTGAATATCGATTTGGATATGCCTTTACGAGAAGATGAAAGATTGCCTGTCTTAGAACATAGAGTTATTGAAAATAAAATAACGAAGAAAGCTGAAGAAAAGGAGAATAAAAAAGAAAAAGTAAATTTGTCTTTACACTAATAAGTATTGTAACGAATTTAATTTATTTACATATTTTTAAAAATATTTTTTAATGATTTGCATTTTATATTGATAGGGACATAGAAAATCTAAAAGGAAAGTCAAGAATGTCATGGAAAACAAGGTAAATAACGAAAGGGAGTCGTCTGACTTGTGGTTGGAAACTAATTCGTCCCCCGAGAAAGTGCAATCTCCTGCTATAGGAGAGTACATAGAAGTGTCCAGTGAGCCACAGAAAGAAAGCAAACGTAAAAAGTCGAAGAGTCAAAACAAACACAAGAAATCCAACGAAGAAGACACGAAACATAGAAAATCGAAGAAATCGAAAAGTAAGAAAGAGCACAAGTCGTTGGATTATGAGGAAACAGCTGGGATATCTACTCCATCAAAAGAGATATTACCAGAATTAAAGGACGATATTATGAATTCCGAATATAACGCAATTACTGTACAGCAAGACATCTCCTACGAAGAATTAGCAAAAAATAAAGTCATTTCCATGAGGTACGAGCTGAGACAAATCCCTCACGACTCAAGTAAAGTTATCGTATCGATTTGCGTTACAAATATAGGTCAGCCACTTGTAAAAGAATTAGTCTTTGACGTTCCAGACACATCATCACTCAAATTAGTTAGGAATGTAAGTTAATGCACACTTGAATATTTGAAGTTTACGCTTTAATTTGCAAAAATAATTTTGTATCATTTCATGCTTTCTCAGCCTGGAGACGAATTTGGAATAAAACTGCCGTTCCAACTGCCTCTGCAATCTAGTAAAGAAACTGAGTTCACCGTTCTAGTCTCGGACGTGACGTTCGCTCAGAAACTGAGAGGTACACTGACATACATGTTCGAAAGTACAGAAGGCACGCAACAAGAAAAGCTCGACTTCACCGTGCCCTTGTCATGTAGCAAGTTCATGGTCGGGGATCTCTCTCACAAGGACATACTCACGGAACTTCTCAAAAGTGGTCAATTAGTATCTAAGATTAGAAGAGAAGTAACTCCTTCTAAGGACTTTGATACGGTTCTAAATATTATCTGTCGGAAATGCAATCTCACACTCGTGGAACAAATTGACGATACTGCATCTTTATATGGACATTCTTTGAAGGGACATCATGTGTGCCTTTTGTTAAAATATAACGTAAGTTAAATCCATGTTGGTCTGCTCCACAACTAATTTGATGATCAAAGTTAAAGAATATTAATTGACGTAACATAAAGGAAAAATACGTACTTAAATATTACGTTTGCGTTGATTTCATTGAAACTTGCATAAAGATTTTAACTTTCTAAACTTAGCGGTATAAATCAGTCTTCCTATGTTACAGAGAGTGACGGAAAATCTAGTGATCGAAGGTAAAGGTGACAATAACTCATTACTGTCGGGAATTGGAGAGGAGATCTTGAGGATCCTGACATAATACTGATCGAGTGTCTATATTTTGCAATTATTGATTCCTATCACGCATCGCAGTTATGTTAAACATGTACTGGGCAGAAGAACACTTTGATTGTGTCCACTACACATAATGAAATACAGATATATAGCAGCTATAGCGTATGTGCAAGCCCATTAAATATTTTCGGAAAGGATCTTACCTAAACTTCACGTGTAATCTAGATCATAAAGTTTGTTAAATATTTAAGAGATATACATATATATATATATACACATACACATATTATATACATGCATAAATACATATACATACACACATATGTACATTTCTATATGTGTGAGGCGAAGTTTCGTAAAGAAACTGCGAGAAGAGGGAGAAGGGGGAATTTATTGCCAAGAATTGAAGACACTGGAATAAAAGTAGATTAATGTTTCTATATAGGATTTAAGTCTGGTATGGCACTGATGTGCAATAAATATAGGATCATGAATATTTAAGTTATCCTTTAAGATAATTATCCACTTTCAGCTACCTTGTTGAATTACATCAATATCTTCCAAAAACTTCTGTAAATTACTATACTTTCTTATCTTTACAATGTTGCATTTACTACATGGCATGTAACAATCGAAATAGCTTACGAATAAAGACTAATTACTAAGCAGTTCTTTGTACAGTACGGAAATAAATGTTGCAATAGAAACGATTGACCCTACTTTCATGTTCAATGCCTTCAATTTTTGCGTCTAATTGGGATGATAATATTCCATGGCTATTGTTGAGATCTTTATTATTTTGTAAAATATATGAAATATTATATTCATTGCGATATTGCGTCCGATCTTTGTAAACATGGATTAACGAGCATAAAGTGGTAAGCGTATTGTGCATGCGACGCTTCCGTTATGTTTTGATTATAAGGCAAGAGAGATTATGTAAATTTAAAATTAAATCATAAATAACTCATATACATATTATATACACAGGCACATGATCCATGTATGCATAATCGTGCGAAAAAAATATGCCCCTATGTTATTTTGCAATGGACTTTGCATCAAATTTTATATCTATTTGCCTTTCTTTTAATGTCTTCTGCTTTCTCTTGTTTTGAGATATATAAAGATTTTTATATTTGAACATAAATTCTAGAGTTTTTTTTTATGTTAACTCGCTAACATCTAGTTATTAAACGTGTGCCAAAAATCATTAGAGCTTTCAATATCCAAGACAATCCTTTTCCTAATGCGTTGACTTTTGTGCAACGTACATTGACTAATTGACTAATATCCGATTACAGTTGTATAGTAATAATTTCCCTTTGTAGATACGAAGCACGCGACATACATCATGATAGATGCGAATAAACGTCCTTAATTTTTAACTTCGTATTTTATACGCACTGCCATTGCAGAAGAAATAGCCGATATCTTCTTTTTAAGTACACAATTCATATGAGAGACGTAGCATGTAAAGCGCGCGTGCATGTTGACCATGACATATTCTATTATAAATTACACGCCGCGAAGTTAAGGCCGGCATTATTTTATTATAATCGCGCATTTGTCGAGTCTTATCTCTCGCGCCCGCAGGCGCGAATGACCGCATAGTAAAATTATAATCGGTGCTGTAAACATTGTTCGCAACAATTTATTACTCAGAAGCACGTTAAATGCGGAAGAGATATCGCTCGCCCGAATTCAACCTCGAGTTACGTGCTCGCGTAACGAAACCGGCTTAGGATTTTTGTGCCACGAATACAAAATACCCTAATATATAAATTTTTTTGAAGCTGTTGCACTGAAAAAAAATTTGTTAATCCGAAAAAATATATTTAGTCCGATATGTTCAAATAAATATTTTAGTTAGTTTAACTAAACATTAGTTAAATTAATTAATTCTTGATTAAAAGAAACTAATGTTTTTACTTAACTAACTAACATATTTAGTTGAACGTATCGGATTAAATATTTTTTCGGATTAACATATTTATTTATCAGTGTGGCGCCAGACTATGCACGATTCGTGGTTCATCTGTTCATCATTCGCAATTCGCGCTGATTTGCTAGCGGAGCAGTTTTTAGACGAAATCAAATTTATGAATCGAAATCGCAAATAAACAAATAATGAACCATGAATAGTGGAGGGTTTACAGCTGTGGTCCACTTAACAATGCAAATGCTTCAAAGCATTTCTCTTCTCCTTTCTTTCAGTGAAGAAAGAAGGAGAAGAAGAACGCTTCAAAGCATTTGTAGCATCAAATGGACTACAGCTGTACATGTACATTGGCAAACGGCGAATCTTAAGCTGGGTATTAACTTAGCGAACGAACAGCGAATGCGAACGTTCAGATATTCGCGTTTTTGCTCCTAGGTTGTTTGTTCTTTCTTTCGATTGCATCAAATACTAGAATTCGACCAGATTCGGTGTTTGCTGCATGTAGCAATTTGAAATTTTTTATTCTGTTGAATAATGACAACAAACGTTTACGTTCGCTGTTTGTTCGGTGTTCGTTCGCTAAGTGTACATACCTATACCCTGCTTAATACGAATGGCGAACCGCGAATCACGAACCTCGAATCGCGCATTGTCTAGCGCCAACTTCAGAGCGATTCTTTATGCCGCGAATCGCCGTATTCGTTTCGCGAGCGTATATTATACCTATCCAGGTCGAGATGAAGACAGGCGCGTTTCGCAGGTCGCAACGCACGGCGGGGGCGGATTCTTTTGATTTGCGCGGCGACGCGATGATCCGCGCCTTCGGGACAATGCTCGGGGTCTGGAAGGTGAACCGCGAGGACTATCAGGACGGCCGTGATTCAACGAGATTCATCGACCTCACCCGCTACTCCCACGCGAGACTCATGGTCGCGCAGCGTCATGCACTCTCAAGCGGACCCGTTGTTTTCGCCAGGTATACAACGCGATTCCCCCCGACACCGTCGATACCGAAGGCGCTTCGCCACCGCTTAAATTTAGGTCGAAAAACGTAATTGTTTGATTTCAATGTCTGCGCAAACATTTCTCGGAACACTCGATCTGTAAAATCGATTCACCCGTTCGTTTCCAGAAGCATTCCGAAGTGTTTGATATATAACGCATAATTTACGCGTGACGTGTCCACGCGCTCCACTTGGGAAAGGCAGTTGGGAGAATGCCCGGCTTTCCCGAATCGGTGTACTTTTCCACACGTTTCGTCACGGATCGTCTCCTCCGTACTGCGAATCGTTCGTCACATTTCTATCGTCAGTGTAATGCAACACGCGAAATAAATCAAGATATCGGCTTTCGCGCGAGATTATCATTTCAACGAATAAATTCTTCTCCACGGCTTATCGAATTAAATATGAATAATATTTGCAGAAAGAATACCGATCTCGTTCCTCCTTTTTTTTTCCACAAGTAGGTATGCTTGAGCGAGAAGAGAAAAAGAAGGAGGTGAAATAAATTAAATGGCCATTATTGGCATTCCAGTCACGTTTCAGTCAGACGAGCATGCATGTTTTTCAAGACTCGATATCTTGATTCAGAATGTCAAGAGCTGTCAGAGCGATGCGTTATGACTTATCGGTGATCTAATCCAAAATCCTATCCGTTTCTACAATTTTGCTTTTATTTAAAAACAACGGACGTTTGGAGATTAAATTGGCGCACGCTCGCATAAAGAAACTATATCGCAGTATGTAAAAGAAAACCTTAATCGACATCTTTTTATCGTTAAACGATGTCAGCACTAGAGAGATAAAAATTGCGATTGTATCGATAACTGAAATCATCAACATCGTTTTGTATGATTTATTGTCGTTGCCGAAAGAAAAATGTACTCTTCGCGAACGAATAATTGCTGTAAAATATTTTCATCTTGAAATTACAACAACCAAAAATAAGTTGATACGTACGTCAATGTACGTGTATGCATTTATATACGTACGTTTATATATTGACCGTGTATTCAGTTTTTCGTAGAATATATTTCACGTTCTCCCTCTCGTTTTGTTTTTAGATCGAGAATGCGAAGAATGAGATGGGTATCTTTTTTGAAAAATTGAAAGTGATACGCGCCGGATGTGAATGCAATTTGTCTCCTGCCATAAAGCAGAGCTACGTCAACGTAGATTAATGATTGTTGCGTAACTCCAGGATAATATTTAGATGTGCGCCGGAAACAGAGGTAACGTTAAACCGATTATTTATCTAAACCGCAGCAGGCGCAGAGTGGAACGTAAGTACGTGTAAAACTTGCGAGATAAGTTGTTTGGCGACGCAAAACGCGTAATCTTATTTCTTTAACAAAAATTTAATCTTGATTTAATCTGCTTTTGGCAGGAAGAAGACTAGCCAATTGCGATGCTTATCACACACCTTGATAAAAGTTTTTACCTTTAATACAGGAAGGAGATTATCGATATTTTGAAATAATCTGAAATAATCTTTATTGCGATAAAAGTAGGTAATACTTATTAAGTCTGCGAGTCTAACTTCATTAAATCATTCAGCAATAATGATCAAGTAAAGCGCGGAAGAAAATTAATAATAATTAATCGGTAATCAGTAATCGCTCATTCACCTGGCAGTAATCGTAACTGTAATCGTAAAATCAATAATCTTTAATTAATACCTTTTACGTTACACATTTAATGTACCATTAAAATATATTTGCATTTTTACATTTAACTGCTTCAAGGAGAAATCCTTCAAATTCTTTTCTGTATAACAAACATACAAAAAAAGAAACGTGTCTAATATAGGACAAGTGCGCGAAATATCCTTGTACGTAACTTAATTCGTGTTGCTATTGAAATTAATTTTCTCCGCTCTTTTAAACTTAAAGATTAAAAAAAAAATAGAGAAGTGCTGTTAATACGCACTATAATCATTATTAAGCAAGCGCGAAATGTCGCGCTTAATTG
The DNA here is from genome assembly GCF_003070985.1 of Temnothorax curvispinosus. Lineage (NCBI taxonomy): Eukaryota > Metazoa > Arthropoda > Insecta > Hymenoptera > Formicidae > Temnothorax > Temnothorax curvispinosus. The sequence continues at coordinate 210,806 of NW_020210953.1, read as the reverse complement.
CTTATTCTTATCCTACTTATGCGTACGTTAGAAATGCCAAATACAAGTGTTAAAGACTAAAAAAACAGGGAGTGTTGCCCTAGACTTAAAAAAAAAAGTAGAAGAATGCTGTTAATGCACTGTAATCAGATTCATTAAGCAAGCGCGGAGTGTCATGCTTATTCTTATCCTAACTTATGCGTAAGATAAGAAAAAGCACTTGTCAAGCGTTTTACCCTCGCACGCACACAGAAATGCGAACGCAAGTAGGTAGCTCGATTCGGCGGTGACTTGAACGCTCGTCCTTGACGGATGGCGATCGCGCCGCGGAGGAATCCTCGACGCCGCGCCGTACGACACGCGGGTCGCACCACCTCAAGGTGCGACCACGTGTTCCGCGCGAACCGGCAGGCCGCGGGCAGCGTCAATCGGCCGGCTCTGAATGAGTGGCGAACACACACCCCACACCGCCATGCCGGGAGTTACCCCCTCGCCCCACGGCGCGGCGCGCCCCGCCGAGAAGCGATACGGATACGAAACGGTATCCGCGGTGCCCGACTGGCATACACACCGCCGCGGCGCGATGCTATATAAATAATACTTCGCGCTAAGTCAGACCAGTCGACTTGCAGCGGCCGTACCTGTCGCACAATGCAACGGACCTTCAGAGATTAAATCGTCTCCGACCCTCTACGTATCTTCTCGCGCCTCTTCTTATCTCACTCACTGTCTGCTCCTGTCTGACCAACCCCCTCCCCTCCCCCGCCCCTGGCTTCGTCCATCGCTCTTGTCTTATCTCCCCTTACCACCCGATACCTTCTTACCTTCTTACTCACACCCCTGTTGCGCGCCCGTCGCATGCGAGAACCCATCGGTGACTTGACAGCCAACAGCTAGCAGTACATCCACCAGGATGTCGCACGATAATTTGGGATTTACATCGAGCACGGTGAGTGGACAGTCACACACGAGTGTCGTGTACGTCGGTTCTCGTTAGGGGCAGATTTCATCAAATTTAAAAAACGTGAGCGCGTGTGTTTACCACGATCGAAAAGAAATTTAAACTGTTCGTCAACAGTTCCTGTAACTGATTTGTTGGAACACAACTTATCAATTCACTCACGGAATTCTCCCGGGGAAAAGGGGGGGGGAGAACCGTGGGAGTGGGAGAGGGTATCCCTCGCGACACATTCTTCTATTTCTTCACCGTCACCGTTGGTCGTTATCCTCGAAATCACTTAGCGTAAACGGAACACCTTCCTGGTATAAAATTGTAAACACACGCTCTTCTCTCCTTTTCTTGACGGTAAAAGCAGCGGAATGAAATGGAGCTGACGTAAACGGAGCTACGTTAGAAATGCAAATTTAATAGATAATAAGTACCTATTTTTTTCTGAGAAAAATATAATTTGAGTGTAAATATATGACAGAAAAGTATGTCATGACAGGGACTAAGTTTTCCGAAATAAGATATGCTTCTTGCTTTGTTTATGCCTTTTAAACACAATGTCGCATAGTGTAATGTAATAGAACAATTTTTACAAATTTCCTCGCAATTATATCGTAAGAATGGCTTGCATACAACAAATTTGAGGCAACGTTTCTTTAACCCTAGACAGACTCACTGGGGTAATACGTTACCCCACGCGAAATTCAAATTCGCATCAGCCAAATTTTTGGTTTTTTGTTTTGTTTTTCGAAATTTTTTTACTGTTTTTTTTTTACTACCGCAAATTGATGACTACTATCGTCTTCCTTATTAAACAACAAACAAAATTATCTATTATAAAGTTTTCTAAGAACATTCTGGAAATATTATACACGCGGTACAAGTTTGGGGTAACGTATTACTCCAGTGAGTCATTCACGTATGAGAAAAATAAGTGAGTTTGTCTAGGGTTAAGATAATTGAAAAAAAAGAGCTTATGTTAAAATACTACAACATAGCAGTAACACTCATGTGACATTAGATTTATAGGAAAAAGAATAATTCTGCGTACAAAGCATATGTTTCTTGCAATTTGTCACGTTTCATTCTTTTCTTTCGTCAAAAATCGACATATGGATTTCATTTTACATAAAGTAGCGATGACACTGCGCACACGTCTAACGCGTATATATGAGAAAGTTTATCTGGGCATGCATAATGCAAGAAGAGATAATACTAACAAATATAAGTAAAAATTGCTAAAAGTTATTTCGATAACATTTATTCAATGAAAAATTCTTTTTCTTAAAAACTACTTCAACACGTCACACATAATGTGCCAAAATACAGTTAAAGTAGCCCGTTTTTGCAACTTTAATTGCAAAGTTGTAACGTGATAAGCATTAAAAAAGCTACAATTATTCTCATTCTTTATTTTTTTTAATTGAATAGTAACAGAACAATTTGTACGGATTACACTTTAGAGACAATGCGCGAAATAGTTTATGCTAGAGCAGCAATTAAAATCGCTCATAGAGCGTGCTATACATGCGTATCTTTTTTTATAGCGACGAACCGATTGCAGGACTGGGATAATAATAAGTCTGCATTGCATACTCGATATATTTTTGACTTCGCGATTGCGCGACGGATTCGATCATGAGCCGATCACGAGAGTGGAAAGTTTCTATCCATATTACACGAGCGAAAACTTTCGCACGACGAAAGGACAGTTTCGTTTGTTCGTTCGTCGCGTTGACGTGCGAAACGGCGACGTTGACGTTGTTACCGCTGTTTTTTTTCCCCTCCACGCTTGCGTTCGCGTCAACGATAATTGGCGATTAGAATTGTTGCACAACGAGGAAACGCCGAATAAATAAACGAAGTGTTCTGACCGACTTGACATATCTCGCTCTCGCGTGGTGTCCTTCTCTTCGCAAGACTCTTTTTTCCAGAGACCCGTTTCTTTTTTTCTCCCGCGCTTTTTCTCCTCGCGCTGTCGAAGGCGACCCGGGTACAATACCTGTTCGATCAAGCGCGCACGATTATTCGAAAGTATCCGAATTGTTGTACTAAGTGTTCTAAAGGTTTTGCGCCTTTCCCTCATGTCGGCCTGTGTAAAATTTTCAGCGACCTTGCGAAATTGATTTCTTCTTGGCGCGTATTTTAGGGGAGGCCTAATTACGGAAACACTTAATATTGGACGTTGAAGGATTTTTTCCGGTGAATTAAATCAACATTACTTCGAGAGGCACTTTACTATAGAAATTTATAACTAGCATATTGAAGCACAAAATAATAATGGTGAATTTTATCTTCATATTAAAAAAAACACAATTATTGTTATATACGCTCGAAGTTGGGATAATGAATAAATATATATTGAAGTAAAAATAACGCAAATATAATAATATAAATAAATATATGTTTAGAATAATGTAAATTTAATCAAGAGACACGGCAGTGTCTCGCGCCAAGTACGCGCGGAGCGAGACCGACCGTGACTCATTTACGCGTCGGGACGGAATTGCGAGTACTCGAGATGTTGAGATTAACATGTAACATTGCACATTTAAATCGGATGAATTCACAATAGCGTTACGTCACAACTTTTATCCATCCCGGAACGGAAACGCTGCACCCATCTGACCCATCGTATCTTCCTCATCGATTATCGATAATAATTTCCCCTGCTACTTTTTTCAATCGTCTCTCTATCTTCGGACAAGACGGGACGTTCGAACCTTCGTTGGTACCGTAAATTTTTCACGACGTTTCAAATTTAACTTCAGTACTTCTTCTTGCGCTATTATTCTCGTCGAATTCTTTCGTAACACGAAACTTACCTTCACAGTCGCGACAGTGTACCGCAATTATCAAGCACGTCTCCGCCAGTAATAATATTATCTGACATTAATGATTGCTCAGCCTATCATGATCCGTATCGGCTTGGTGTACCGGTTCTGCGAGTTGCTTTCCGCGATAACAATTTCGCACAGATTACTAATTCCTTGCCGCAGCGCTACCGATTCGCATTGATAAGGATTCGCTCAAATGTGTTTGTTTGCCGCGCAAAAATAAGCCGCACGAGAAAATCTCCCTTTCTTCGCGCGCGTTGCATTCTCTCGGGGCCGTATCGTAAAAGCGTGCGAGTACTGCGACTTCAAGAGACGGAAATCTACGAAGGAAAAGAAGAAGGTCGTAAAAGCATCGCGCCGAATGTAACGCCGGAGAAATAAAAAAATCAGCGCGTGGCCGCGCGCGGCTGATTGAAACGGCCCGGGACAACTTGAAATTCTGCTCGAGATTACCGGTTTTTAATCTCGATCGGCACACTCGGCTCGTGTAATGAATATATATACGCTGCCGATTCACGCGCGTAATAACTCTCGCATACTGGATGCGATGAGCGATGAGCGATGAGGGATAGCCAATGAGAGCTCTGCTTTTTTCGGGTGTCACCTGAAAAGCAGAGCTCTCATTGGATGTCACTCATCGCTCTTCGCGTTCAGTGTGTGAGGGCCATATAACGATCGGGTCTCTCTACGCGATTGCTATGCGCATCGCAGACGTTTAAGATCGGCCGCACGCCGCGCCGGATCGGTACGTGGCTTCGGCTCCTTTGCTTTCTGGCGGAAGTGCTCCCTGTTCGCGCGTACACACCGAACGTAACGTCAAGAGCGAAATTGCCGTGAAACACGAAAAATCACGACGCAAAGGTAATCGGCAGTCAAAGCGCGTTTTACGCCGCGAAACTTTTTCCGGTTCTTTGATATTTATTTCTTCTATTTTTTTTACGCATTTTGTATCTACGGGAACGATTGTATGACTATTAAACTGTGTATACGTCTGTTTTATCACCTGTTTCCACTTGCTTCCGTCTATTTCCACTATTGTCTTCTTCGCTAATACGTGCACCCGCGGAAAATATAAATTGCGCGTGCTTTGAATTGCTAATCCTTGGAGGCCTCCGATTACAATTGCCCTCGACTTGCAATCGCGTAATGATATTGGAATGATCTCCCGAGGCGCAATGCCATAATTGCGATCGTTTCGAGGAAACGGAGCGTTTTCAAACTAGATGCGAATTGAATTCGCAAAAGAACGCTGCTAGATCAAGTACGGTGAAATAAATGAATAAATATGATGAGAATGTACAATACGTGTGTGTCATGTTCAGGTTTAAATTAGAAACATTATTTGTTTTTATTGCCTTATTAATTTTTACTATATCTTATTATATCTCATTATATTCCGAGATCTAGCGCCAAGTTTTTTGCATTAAATATAATTTTTTTATACAATTAAATATTATACATTTAAATATCTTTTATTATCTTGGTGGATTTAAAAATTTACGAAAGTGCAATCATCTTGATAAGCGATTTTCACACGCGTGTGGTCGAATGCGCGTATTAAACCCGATGAGAGACTCCGCGTCGGAGCTTAACATTAGGTAAAACAACACAATTCCAAAGAGCTTTATCGAAAATTTCCTTTATCGAAAAAAAACTAACGTTATATTTACAGTATAAATAAAAATAATTAATTTTTGTGGTGATTCGCCAAAGGTTAAAACTCGCCATTTGTTTAATAAATTTTTCTCCCGATTTTCCGATTTTTTATTTTGTTCATCTCCCACCTTCGAACTACAATCACAAGAAACTTTGATAAAGTGGAAAAAATGCGATTATATCAAGAGACACGGTAGTGTCTCGCGTCAAGTACGCGCAGAGCGAGACGCACCGTGACTCATTTACGCGAACACACTAGTTGCGAGTATATATATACATATATATACATATACACACCGAACCGCTAATACAATTTTCATTGTGTAGAAATTACAATGTAATTTAAAGCTCTACTGAGTAATTAGACGTGGAAACTAACTTTTTTTACCCATTGTGTAATAGTGTGTAATGTGATTGCGTAAATAATCTGCCAAAACTTGAGATATCTCGAAAACTTTGTGAACGTAGACGCGATAAATTATGACGTATTTGAAGTATTTTCGTGATAGCTGAGATACTATGAGCGAAACACGTACTTACTTGGAAAACCTTTGTACCCTTGTGCGGTGCGATGGGTGCGGTGATTTAAGATTGTTAAAATTCTGATAAGTATAAGCATGAGTTGACGGGTAACGGATATTAAAAGATTAAAAGCACTCGAGTTTGTAAAGTATTTTCTTTCTATATCTCTCTAACGCATACCTAATACATATACCTATAACTGGCCCACCGCAATATAGATTTCAGATAAAATATCATATTACTGTTAAATTATATATATTATATTATAGAGGGTGTCCGGTAATTTTTGGGCCCAGTAGGGCTCAACACGAGTCCCGGATCCAAAATCTATAAGAACATCTATTGTGGCCTTCTTTGAATCCTCCAACTTTTATCTGAATTTTTCTTTAAAATATATTGTTCGTTGATTTGAGGTGGGCATTTAAAATGAGTCACCTTGTATATACAAAATTAGATTTATATTGTATATATTTAACATATTTGCGCGTAGAATTATATATATATTTGGATGAATTTCAGATTCTTGTACGTGTAAAATTAGAAGAAGTCGTAAGGAATTTTATAGAAATCAAATATTTGGAAACTAGAAGAATGCAGAAAAGTCGTAAAATCTATTTTTAAATATCAGTCAATATCAATTAATATAATAACAAACAATCAAACATTGTAGAATTGTGAATAGAAAAGTGCGGACAAAAATGTCGGGGGAATTTTTTGAATGCATTTTACGTTATCGCATTTTACGGTATTCTGATATAACTGCATGATGTCGCATGCAATCTGTTATATCAGAATTTAACGTAGGTCTTATTATTGATTAATAGCGATTATCAACAATATTTATCACGTCATATTTACGTCATTTTGACGCCTTAACTTTGCCCGCCGTTATTTTATCTTTTATCGTACTCGAACCGAGTTCGTCGAATTTAACAGCAAACATATCAAGTTTGATTACTACTTAGTAACTTACGGACACGCGTTCCAACGCGTTACGGTTGAGGTAAATAACGTTTATAAACGTAATAAAAAAAGCTAATTCTTTTTATTAGTACTTCTGGCATTCCTGTCCGTGCCAAAGGCAATCTCGTTCGGTATTTCGCAACTTTTCTGCGGTACGAACAATTAGCACGCCTAGTAGAGCGTGCGCTAATCACGGAATTTTTCCGAACTCCGTAATATTCCGCCGGTTTTCTTCCACGCTTAATCTCGTCACTTGTCCGATATCGAGAACTTAATGGCATAATAGTTTTTTTTTCCTTGATAGCGACAGGTAACTAACATCCCGCAGCTATTTCCGGACGTTGAAAGTTAACAATTGCATTATAGTAATTATCATCGGCTTGCCGCATCGGGCTGATAATTGCCGGCAAAGAGTTAATAAAATTACGTGTCTGTATGTATGTTTGATTTTTTTAATATTTGCACTGCGTACCATTAACTCTTTGATCTTATTGGAACCATTGGTTTTTTAAATTTTTCTGTTGAAGAAAGACATATTTACATATAATCTCTATGTGCACAAGTAGAGATAAAAAATTTGAATATACGCTTTAGTTTGGAGCTTAAATTAACTTTAAGCCCAGTAGAAATTAATTAATAACAATTTACAAGTTTATTTATGGATTAATTTGAAGTTCTGTAATAATAAGTTTTTATTTGTATTCGAAGAAATGTTGAACTTCTATATAGGATAATGTGATATAATATAAATCGTGCAGTGGCACAAATTCAATAAGGTGGGATGAATTATCGGAACGTTGAAAAGAATTCCGCTTTGATATCGCATGGATGAGTTATTTGCCGGTGATAATAAACAGCCGGGTGCTCCGACAGCGGTAAAAAGCAAGTAAATACACGCGCGAGTCATTGGAATTATATCCGAGATTCTCAAGTATAATACGAAAGATATGAGGTCTTATAGTATCGCAAATAAGTGAGTGGTTCTAACAGATGTGTTTGATAAAGAAATTTACATTTTGCGCCGGGTAGATAGGCAGAAGATATTCGAGCATCCACCTGCCTTGACTAACAATGTTTACAGCCGTATGCCAATTTTTGTATTGATGCTTACGTAATGACTAAAACTCGATTTGTCATTAAACGTGATTATTAATCGGGCGTGGAACGCGGGCACGTTCGCATAACGAGCACGTGTGACGTGACAACTACCGTGCGAACGTATGCGAGGTATGTACATTGATGTAGATCGATAAAAAAAAGAGAGTACAGTAATTGTAATCGTGTTTAAATGATTTATCGCCGCCGCTAATTGGCAACAAACATTTTATCTCTTCTTTACGGGGAAACATATACAAGGACTTTGGCATATCGACATTTGCGTGTTTGTTGAATGAGTTAATACTTTTCTCAGCAGTCATTGGTAACGTAAATAATGTGTAACGAGATAATCATATTTTCTCTTTAGCGGTTGAATACGTCGTTAACACGGCATTAACCGCTATTAATTTTTCGAGGCGCGTAAATTGTATCCGAGTCGAGTAACTCTGTCGTTGTATGTACGTTTGTATCGCGAAACTAAAGAAATGCGAATCTCGGAATATTGTCTATACTCTAAATGTGAAAAAAAACTGCACGCTATTATATTTACATCAATCTTAACGCGGTATAAATAAGAAGAACGCGAGATCTTTTATCTATATATATCATATATTTTGCGAGTATCGCAGAAAAAGAGATTTTATTTATATATAAATAACATGAAATTAACCGTCATTAATTTTTTGACGCTCGTAAATTGTATCGAGTTTGAATCATAATTCTGCTATTGTACATTTGTATCGCGAAAACGAGGAAATGCAAATCTCAGGATTTTGTTTATATTTTAAATTAAAGCCTATACGTGAAAGAATGCACACTATTAGGTATATTTATATAAATTTTAACGCGATATAAATAAAAAGGCGCGACATGTTATCCTTATATATATGTATTTTGTGAGTATCAAAGAAAAAGAGATTCTATATCGCAAAAGAGATATATTATCAGATATGATGTCGCGTTGTTGACACGTTTGAATATAGTAACAATGTTTTAATAGCTATCTATTTGCGAATCGAATATACCCCTATTCTGTATTTGATTTTTAACGAATAGTATTGATACTATCTGAAGAATCTTCCACTATAATTCTCTATATAAATCGTGCATATCGCGATACATGTCATTTTGTAGGCGTGGTACTCTATTGAAGGACGTATTAAACGGTCGTATCCGCGCATTATGCAATTTGTACGTTTGCATAGTGCGGCAAGAAAATTTCCCGTATTCGTCGCGTTACGACTTAACAACTGCATATAAAAATGTACAAACCGCAGAGAATTATGTAGATGTCGGTCGACAATTTACACTTTAGGAGATTGGTCTTTTAAGTCGCAATTCCTATACGGCTATGCCGAGAATTGACCGAGCGAATCTTCGACATTTATTGAATTCTTTAATTTACAAGTTCTCTTTTCACGCAGACCACAAAAAGCGCGCTTAAAAACCGCGGAAAAAACCTAATTATTCGCGCGCACGATCAGATAAGCACTTGCTTTGCATGAAAATTGCCGAGGAAGAAAATTCGTTGACGATTTACGTTTTAGAATCAGGAAGGAACTGATGTTTTTAAGTCACACTTTTATCATTACGCTGAAAATTTATCAAGTGGACATTTGATATTTATTGAGTATTTATTGATAATATATGAACTATATATTTATTGAATATATAATAGTTATTTGTGTAACAAGTGCTGTAAGATGGAAATTGGACGTGCGTCCACTCCGCACGTCCAATTTTCAACTTAACATGCACGTGTGACATAAAATACATATTTACTGAATTCTTAAATTTTTATGTAAGTTGTTCTTCACGTAGGCCACAAAAACTGTGCTTAAACGTCGGAGGAATCTCGGTCATATAACGAAATAGGTTCTCGCTTTGCACGAAAACCACTCGGGAAAAAATTTATCACTAGATAATTTACGTTTTAGGATTGCGAGGATATTGGTTTTTCAAATCGCAATTTTCACGGCCGTGCCGGAAATTGACCAAGCAAACGTTTATTGAATTCCTGAATTTACAAAGTTTTTCTTCACGCAAATCACAAAAACTGTGCTTAAAAGCCGTAGAAACCTATCCCAGTAGCAGAGTGACGTCAAATGATGTTTTAATGACGTCTAATTGACGTCTAGAGACGTCTCTAGACGTCAATTAGGCGTCATCTTGCTACCTGGGTAACCGTTCGCGCGTACAACGAAATAAGCATTCACTTTGTACATAAATCGCTAAAAAGAATTCGTTATTTATCACAATAGAGATAGAGCGACATTAACACACTAATATTAGACAATCGGTCGATTCAATTGACGGAAAAAGCCAGACGAAACTTCCTTATTAAATTGCAATCTATAACCATTCATGTCGCAACAGCTGCAAGCGCGGAATATTACAGAATAATTCAAAAGCAATCGTTCGTGTGTTTACTTTCAAGTGATTAATCAATGTGCAGCCGTGTGATATTTATGTTTTAATTGTTGAAGAAAATTTTAAAATTCTATATTTCTTACATTATGTCAGTGGAGTTCGTGAATTGCGACATCGGTTTACATAAGTTTGTTGCTTGCAACAACTTGTAAATTGCTCCAATTTGCGCGACTATAATAACACTGAAAACGCATAAAAATGCGACCTTCTTTTTAAATCATTCAGTAAATGTTTGCATATACACACGTACAAGTGCATTCATCGGGCGATCGATAACATTCTACCGTAGCTGTTGCCTATAGAATTGTCATAACTATTATTATACTTATGTGTACAATATATTACGGTGTGTTACGTGGCGAGTAGTAAAATCGAAATCAATGATCATCGGAATCAATGACGATATAACATGGTATATATATATATATATTGTCGGAGTATAAGTGGCATACGAACAATAGTTGTGATATATGATATGTGATATGCGATAAATACACAGTTAAAATATAGCGGTCTATATGTTAAAATTTTCTTATGTTACTAAGATTTGATTATTTCAATGTAAAATTAACATACAATAGCTATATTGTCATTTTCTTAACATTTTCATGTGTTACATTTATGTCAACGTGATAACTTAACACTTTATGTATGTCATTTAGAAATTAAATATTATTTTGTGTTCTTTTAACACAATTATTTTAAAAAATCAACACGTCTTAAAGTTATTTTAACACATAAACAAAAGTGAAAGTAAATTTTCAAATAATCGTAAACTTTGACAAAATAATTAAATTTACTAAAATTAAATGTTTCTATTACATACAATTCAAGTAAAATAAGATATCTCGAAATCTGTCCAAAGAAAAATTCAAGATACGTCCAAAATTGTATTTAGTTTATATTTATATCTATTCTGATTGCATTTGAAGGAGAGAGAGAGCAGAAAAAAGTTTGTGCGTTATTTATACATGAGACAACCAAGAACTGCTACTCTACATCTTATTTTATATTAACAAAGCATTTATAGTTATAAACCCGTGCTTTAATGAGAATATACATGATTTATAGAATAATATTTCTCTAAATAAATAAATATTTTAAAATGTAATTTCTGTGCGTATGTGCACGCGCACGTTCTTTTGTAATTCAAATTTTGCTGATACCAACGATATTTTTGCAACTATAATATAAAAATAATTGTAAATACTTGTTTCTTCTGTACTTTAACAAGTTACTGCAATTTACATAGTTCACTATTTGTTGCAGGATGCTCTGCAAGATCTGAAAAAATCTTCCTCATCTAAGGAGCGTCATGGGTGAGCACTTAATATAATGAATTCTATAGAGAAATTAGGTCTCTATTTATGTACTTGATTTTACACGCATTATTTTTTAAGATTTTTTTATCTTCTAATTTTAACGAAAAATTTTAATGCTGCGATTTAAAATCAGTGTAGGAAAATATCATTACGTGAGTTATATTGATAATGACTGCTTTCATTATCATTATATCTCAAACGTTTAAGCTTCAACTCTCCCTTGTCTAGCTTGTTTACATAGCAGCGTAAGTTTTGTATAAAATTTGCATTTTTATAGCTACGGATCGAGCGAGAAGAGTGACGGCATTTACGTCCTGGAACTCGAAGAGAAAAAGAAGAAGAACTCAAATGAACAGGAAAATGATTATGACCCATATAAGTATAGAGTGGTGGAGCATCCGACTACGTAAGTTCTGTAATTAAAATACATTTTACGTCGTTTTATTTTATTCATAACGCGATAATATGAAGAATGGAAAGAATACACATATGTATATATATACTAAAATAAAATTTTTTAAAAATATGTAGAGAGGGAGGAAGGACGGGAGGTGGTGTATATTTCTGTTGTTAAATTTGTTATCGAAAATAGTGTTATTTATAGAACTACGTTGAAAGATTAGACGCATTCTTCTTTGATGGAAAATTAGCAACCGTCTCTATCTAAAAATGATAGACGATAAATTAATATGATATCTTCAGACATTTGATAGTTTCGAAGGCACGTAAAGTGATATTATCATGATACAATCAAAAAAGGACATCTTCGATTGCACAGATATTGATGTAACATACGTTCTATCGTTTTTTATCATTTTGATCAATTTGACGATAAATCTAGCGATAGGTTCCCTATGCTTGTCAATTTTTTAAAATTAATAAAGATTATGTAAGAGGCGACCGATTATCTCACATATTGCTGAATCGTAATCATCCAAACAGGATTTATTGGAACATCATCTGATTTATTAAAGAGTTAATCAAGATGAAAAACGATACTCATTCAAGGTGACCAAGAATATTATGTAACTCTTATTATACTTCCCTCCCCCGCGAAATGACGTTTTCCTTATACGTGCCAATTGTCTTATTAGCATAATTGTCTGATTAGATTGAATCAGATTGAAAGACTCGGTAAAATGACTTCTAACATCTTCTTGATGAAAACGTGGAATGCACGCTTATTATAATCAATATGATAATAATTATCACCATTGCAAGGTTATAAATGACTCATATTACAATTATCAATAATTTATGCGAATATTTGAACGAATATGATATATATATATATATATATTTTTTTTTTTCCTTATTGGTTTATTTACATCAGCAAATCCAGCAGTATGTAAGATTAGGAAATCTCGTGCGCAAAAGTCATGTTTTCTTTTTTGAAAGTCTATTCAATTTAAATATTTTGCAATTTTAATGCAATTGCACACTAATAGTTTGGCAAATGCTCGGTTTCTTTCAACATGGTTTCAACATGGTTTTTCAGCAATGCGGAAACCATGCTTCACCTGCTGAAGGGCAGTTTAGGTACCGGAATCCTCGCGATGCCGCGAGCTTTCTACAACTCCGGATACATTATCGGCTTTGTAGCCACGATCATCATTGGGTTCCTTTGTATATATTGCATGCGAATTCTCGTTCGCTCGGAGTACGAACTATGCAAGAGGAAAAGGGTGCCGTCCATGACGTATCCAGCGACCGCAGAATCCGCTCTGCTCGAGGGACCGAGGTGCCTCAGACGGTTCTCCAAAGCTTCTATGTGAGTACGTTATGCTTTTTCCGATGTAATTTTAAGAATTATATTTATTTTGTATTTCTGTTGTATTTCGCGTGTCGTCGCTGATAAAAATAGCTACACTTGATCATTAAATTATGGTAATAGTATCTAATTAAGTGTTATTTTGTACAATCGGTATCCGCGCGATATATTCTAATTGCAATAATAAGATCGTAATTAGAGAGCAACTTTTAAATTACATATGTATTATGAAAAACATGTTTTTCTTTCGCAGACATATAATAAACACCTTCCTATTGATATATCAGATGGGCACTTGCTGCGTCTACATAGTTTTCATTGCTAAAAATCTGCAATTGGTGAGTATCTCTGCCATTTTTAGCTCATGTTATGCTTTCATATATTATTCTTCTGACAAACATTATTGAACTCAATGCCAAAACTTTTATCTTTAAGTTGCAACATTACTCATCTAATAGTGTTGTCCTTTCGATATGAACAATATGACATGACTTGAGTTGAACAGTCATGTTCAACATTAACTAAAATACTCTTTTTCCGCATACCTCTTGTATTACAAGATTGTGAGACGTGCTACCAATGATATTCTGATGAAATCTGATTTTAATAATTTACGTTTACGCCTTCGAAGGACAAAAAACAAGTTAAGAAAATCGGTTATCTTAAAATAATATCAGATCAATTATTACAACGTATAATGATTTTACACAGTATAGTAATTTTGTGGTAATTTAATCTCCTATATGTACGTCATTGCTTCGCATTAATTGCTTTCCGTGCTCGTTACCACGTTACCACGTCTATCGATAATTCGTTTGGAGTATTTCTCAGTGCAATCAATCCGATATCGCCGGTATCTCCTCACATTATGACGCGTAGGCTGAAAAGGGAATAATCTAGGTCAGGGAAATATGCCGTAAGAGAGAATACGCGAGTAGACAGTCGCCGGTAATTAATGCGCATGCAGTTGAGTCAAGGTGATCGTACCTAACACAGACGGCCGGTCATCGACATTCTCGACGACTGACGCTCGAGATCGAAATCGAAAATACAAGTCGTTCTTGCGCGAACTTGCCCGAGTTTCACGAAAATGCAGTTTGCCTCACAGACTTTATCAATTCGATCACGGTCTATATATACTCTACTATATATAGGTGTGTATACATATATGAATATATACATGTATGTACCGGATGCCGTTCGAGAAGTTGCTGTAAATATTAATAGTTATTATTTTATAATCAATGGACAGAATGAAATAAAATTAAACATTATATTATAAAAGAAACCAAGTCATTTTTATTAGCACATAACGCGAAAAGGATATATATGTGAATTTGTAAAAATAAACATTATGAGTCTGGCGTCAGTTTGTTCTGAGACTTTTGTGTACTTTAATGTGTGTGTGTGTGCGTGCGTGTGTGGGGGAGCGAAGGGCGGAACTATTTGTGTAACTTATAGAGAACTATAAAACTATTAAAAGTAAAGCCAGAACTCTCTTAATACTTTATGAGTTTCCACAAAATGATATACATACTTCGAACTTGCACAATAATCTCGAGGTGCTATTAAATACACTTTCTAATATTAACACGTTGTCTGATGGTCATCCGTGACCGGCGCCTGACTTTTCAGTGGCGTCTTGGTGATCATTGGTGACCGGTAATTTATACAATTCATGAGGATAAAGTTTTATTTAATCATAATATTTTATTATACAGGGTAGGTCGAAATACGTGTTAAATACCGAGAAGAAGGTGATTTTACGGCTCAAAATAAGTCAAGATAATAAAATATTTTTTTTTTTCGTGTAAGACCTCGTTTTCAAGAAAAAGGATTTTGAAAGTTAATCATCGTGTATGCACTTGACTGATATTTGCCGTAACAGTTACATCAGATGTTCTAGTTTGTTTACTATCATGATTAATTAACTTAAATCTAACGTTGGTAGAAATGGATATAAAGCCGAAATCAACCAGATTATTAGCTTTCTTATAATTTTCTTACAACTCTATATTTTTACAGGTTTTTAAATATCTATTCTTTTTGCACTATATGTGTTAATAAAAATGACAGATTTCTTCCGCAAAGTAAAACTCAATTCCTTCATTCTATTCATTAGTTACAAAATAACAGCTATTTAGTTTTAACAACTTCTCGATTGTCATCCCAAGTAACATCGGTGCGTTAACACATTTGACACATATGCAACAGATGACTCGGGGGAATGTAAGCAGTAGCGTCGTGCGTAAAATTCCAGGACGACACGTACGATATCCTCGTAATTTTTCCTCTCCTTCAAGAGGAAAAATTATTTTTCTACATGATTGCTAAATGCATCTTGGTATTAAGTGATAAGAGCCGCATCGCGGATTGTAGAGATTACAAATGGGTATATTTACGCCAATCGTGTTCGTCCCATATTCTTGTATTTCACATCGCGATCTCGTCCTAGTCTCGTATACCGCCGCCGAATGATTTATTATGGAATTTCACTATCTCGCCGGTCGTACGAGCGGCACGAGGATCGTTGCAGCGGTGCGAAACGAATGGAATCTTATCACGAGCGTAAGATCAAGTGGAAGTAAGAGTCGCTCTCGAGTCGGACGGGCGTTAACTTAAGTGCCATTCACATAACGATTATACGGTGTGTAATAACGCAAAAGAATTTTTTATGTAACTTTTTTGCAATTCTTTTGTAAGATTTTTTTTTTACTTTCGTAAACCCTATACTCGATCGTTAACGCGCGCTCTTGACGCATGAAGGTGCCGTTGCACGGCAGATTGGACGGAAAGGCCGAATTCCTGCGATCCAGCCGTTTAGAACGTAATTTTAAAGAGCTAAATCCTCGAAGCATTCTTGCCGAACGGAGTCCAACACTTCGATCGCGCGCGAAGTAAGCGGCAATGGAAAGCGATTTGACTGGGTAATCGTTGGATGCTTGGTAGATATTTTGTGAAACACGCTCTATATTCGAAAAGGAATTTTCGCGTGCTGCAGTTGCACCGCGGCGCGTTTGTAATGACTGCAATTTTGCAATATTACGACGGCGCTAAGCCTTATGTGGACGACACCTTAGCCGCGGATTGGGAAGGCGTTGCGTAGCGCGCGATGCAATAGATAGTTAACTATCGTTACGACACATATGTTATTACGGCAACTAAATCGAGTCTGTGTGCGATAGATGCAACGCGTGCGTTCCGTGTTGAACCTGAATGCCACCTGCGTATATGTGGCGAACGAGCGCGCCGCGACTTCATGGTCGGATGCGAAGTGAACGGAACTGTGTACAAAGTTGTTACGTTAATCGCTTAAAGAGCCGCATAAATTAACTTTAGATTAGGGTATCATTATACTACGTTTTAAATAGCGGAACAGACATATTATAGACATTTGAGAATAAAACTTTAATTACAAACGCGGAAAGCTCCGAAAATATAGGAAGGATATAAAGAAGAAGATGCAAACTAATAAATATTACGTGTGATACAATTTCTGCAATCTATAAAATTATAACATAATATAAAAACATCTATTTATTGTTACTGTTTTATTTATCTTCTTTAAAAAGTATTCTTTCATAAAAAGAAGGATAGAAGGGTGATAATGCACGTATAATTAAACTATTTATATATTTAATACATTTATAAAAAACTATTAGTGCAACCTAACTGAAATTCCGACTGAAATTGAAAAATTCCGAAAGTATGACATATAGGGATCTTCAAAGACTTAACCAAGAAACGAGCTCTAGAAGCCAATCAGTCTAGCTGCTTGATCTTACATAGAAGCAGCTGAATAAATTATTCCTATAAGGAAGCTTCTGGCGGCATTATTCGCTCGAGCACAAATCGTTAGCAATTAAAATTTAATTGATCGCATTATGCAATAATTCAATAATGAATTTTCGCCAATAAACGAAGCGATCAACTGCTAAAACATTTCATTTAAACACTAAACATATGATAAATGATACAAGCAATTTTGTTTCTAAGAAAGAATTTTAAGATCTCGATATCTTTCAATATTATTCTTAAAGCTTCACAAATTCACTATTTATAATATCTTCTTTTAAAAATATATCTAATGTAATGCGTCATGGAAGTATCCGATTATTTTTGTCATGTCGCCCTCTATTCCTAAAGGTTTTACTTCCACTAATTGTTATGATTTACTTGAAAAATCGATTTGTCTAGCTTTAAAATTACAAGTACGAATACAGAAATGTTTACATCATTATATGTAGATGTAGCACTTCAATGTAGATTAATTTTGCGATTGGAAAATTACAAAATATTGTACGCAGTTAATTAATTTATGTAACGTCAATTATCACGATGTGTTATCCATAGTAGCAGTACAATCGATCGCCATCGAGAGCAACATGAATAACGAAAAGTTGTTATTCTATCGCGTATCGTCGTGATCGTCGCGACCGGATTAGAGACGATATTGAAAGTCTTCAAGGTAGTTCGAATTTGAGTCGTAATACGGTTATCTCTTATTTTGAATATTTCTTTTATTGAATACACGTCGATTACTAATAATTTCTCCGGCAGCGGAAGGATTCCGCAATATCCCTTCTGACTGAACGATAATTAATAGCTGACAACGCACTTGATTTGCAATTATCCCTTTACATAACGAATACAATTCGCCTAAATGCAAGTACATTTAACTTTCAAGGGTGAATTCTATCGATTGCATGTCAGCGGCATATGTTGTTGTATCTATATCTTATTACGTAAGACGAAGGCTAGATTTGACAGCGATAAACGAAAGCTGTTAAATGATGGTATTAACACGCCCATTTCCGCCTGCCCTTGAAATCGAAGCGTAATTAACGATCAGCACGTCGGAGATGCGGGAGCAGTATCGTCATGTAACGGATTATCTAAACATTATGCGAGACTGCGTGGCGTCAATGTCGCGTGGCGTACTTATATGTCTTTGAACGCGAACTCCCAGAATTATGAGTCTAGTTATATGACGTCACTTGGTGTATCTTCAGGAGATGTAATTTTCAATTCTTAGAATCGTGACGTATAGAAAATGTTACACGAACGTGTAATTCGATTTGAAGCGATTACAATGGCGACATAAAAATTTAATTAACGTACATTATACGTACGCGTCAAGCATGCATGGTGACATTTATTTTCCGTCTTGCGGTTTTAGCATTCTTTCCTTTCTTTTTTGAATGAGTACTCAGTACGTATACATTATGTCGATCGCATAAATTAGCAATCTGAGATACAATGACGCACGCATTGTGAAATCTTTTTACTCATGTTCACGTTTATTTGGAATTGTACGAAAATTGGCATTTTTGTTGAGAATTAATTCTATCGAAGCAATTTTTGCGGCTTGCAAATTTTACGATATAATTATATTTTTAATAATTTTACTTTTAATTATATTTTTTTTTATATCAACGAAGAACGATTAAGAAGAGCTGAGCTGACGATGTTTCATGATATGTGGCATATGACATATATTGTGATCTCCGAGCATCTATTTGAGCTTTTACGTTTATTTACATCACCTATTAGAATAAGCGAATTACAAAACCTATTAAAATTTTGGAAAAAAGTTTGTATATTCAATAAATAATGTAAAGGATAATAAAATCGACACAAAAAGTTTATCTCGGTAAATATAATAGCAAGTGAGATGAATGACTTTCGCTATCGTTTCAATTTACTTTTGTCGAACAGCTTTTATGAAAATTTCGTCATTTCGTGTAAATGCAAATTCAATTTTCAACGAAATTCCGAATGAATGAGAAGATGGGCGAAAGTAATGTCATCCGTGCGTCGTTATGTTTTCAGATGCTACGTGATTGAAACACGTAAGTGTCGTAAACCGGGGCGAAAAGTTTTCTATCGAGGACTTGCATAGGAAAGATGATGACCGAGATCGCATTGGCGAGAAAAAGGACGGTATGTATATACGTCTCGAGAAAACCAGCGCTTAATTACGCATTCAATGTCAACACGTAATGTGATATGAGACAGAAGTGCTGAAGCGCTTTATATATTCTTCTCGGCACATAGCTGTCAATATGATTAGTCGTATTAACGGAATTCAGTAACTTCGTTAGCCTTCCAAGGACTCCTTAGAGTATTAATTTTGAAGTTTCCGTCGTTTTTATAGGCTTGCGTCGTAACGTGTTACTTATAAAATGCGTACATTTATTTGGCTTTTCGTTAAGTTATGGGAACAAAATTAAAGAATTTTTAGAGTACATCTCCACTCAAATACACAGTTTACGAAAAGCTGCATGTCTATTTCCACCATGAATCATTTTTATCTAGAAGTAAAAAGTCTATAGAGAATCATATCTATAAACATTAATTATCTTAATATTAAGCTAATATAGGTACAATGCTCTTGTTAAGCGTTATTAAATATTTTTGATACTATATTTAAAAATTAACTCACACATACAATCATTTCGTTAAGCGTTAAATAACTACATCTTAATAACTCATAAATACAATCTTTTCATTAAGCGTTAAATGTCTTAATGCCATACTGGAAAAGATGCATTCATAAATACAATCTTTCATTGGCGTTAAGTGCCTTAACACAAGACCTTTATAATTTAAATTCTTAAATATTCTTAAAATTTTTTTATTAAATAAGATTTAGATAAAATTTTGTCCAAGAAAAAATCGAACAACTGCTAGTAGTGTTAAGTAAAATCAATTGTGCATTACTAAATAATCACATTACATTTTTTTCTTTTCTTTTAGGGGTTGGACACGTTTGTCAAGATGGAATTGGAGACATACATGGCAATTCTCCTGCTACCCTTGATCATCGTTAATTACATCAGGAATCTTAAATTCTTGGCACCGTTTTCGACGCTAGCGAATATTATCATGTTCACTGGAATTGCTATCATGCTCTACTATATCTTTCGAGAGCCATTGTCGTTCGACAATCGCGTGGCATTCGGGAATGTTACGAATTTTCCGCTTTTCTTTGGCACCGTACTGTTCGCTCTTGAAGCCATCGGCGTGGTAAGTAATCGATCGAGATACAATGGACATTTTTTAAAAGAGTCTTAAAAGGAACAAAGGAGTCTTAATTACATAGACATAGATACGACAACAAATAAATATGAAAGGAAGTAAAAATCCAATTTGTGTAAATTTTTTTAATAGAAGAAAATTAAATTTATATAAGTTACATGTGATATTAATTTATATATTATTTCTTCAATTATACAAGAAATTAAAGTTTCCAATACTTTTATAATAATGAAGAAACTGTTGCGGGAAAAATATTATTTATTTATTTATAAACTTCTGAAACATAATATTGGTTCTTTGAATCGTATGTAGCTTTTCATCTATATAATAGCTTCAAACAGACACTTATTTAAATTAATCTGAATTTCTCTCTTTACAACATCTATATCATTCCTGAAGGTATCCGAAAAGGACTGTACATAAGTTCAACTATACAGATTATTTTCCGTTCGTTTACAGATTATGCCGTTGGAAAACGAGATGAAAACCCCTAAATATTTCATGAAGCCATTCGGCGTTCTGAACGTTGCAATGAGCATCATAGTTGCGATGTATACCGCATTGGGATTCTTCGGGTACATACGTTACGGCGAAAAAATCGAAGGCAGTATCACGCTCAACCTACCCGACGAAAAGTTAGGAATTGCAGTGCAAATTCTTCTAGCTATCGCCATCTTCTTCACGCATCCCATCCAGTGTTACGTCGCCATCGATATAGTGTGGAACGAATATATCAGTCAGTACTTGGAGAAGTACCGATTTAAGCTGCTCTGTGAATATGTAATCAGGACTGTCATAATCTTGATTACCTGTGAGTACATTTCCATTCGACCTTATTGTTAAATTGAAGAATGTAAACAATTCCGAACTCAAATGAGATCGGCATCTCTGACTTCATTTATCCATGTCCGGATCGCGTCACGCTCCTAAACGTATTTATTTGAAAATAGCTAACTGTTATTTTATATTATTGCAGAATTTTTGCTTCACGTTCACACTGACACGTCATTTTTCTTATTGTCAGTTAGTTTGGTAACTTTGTTAAATTAACAACCCCTTAAAGCATATCATGTCTCCGGCATAGAAAAGAAAAGAAAAGAAAGTTCACTTAGGTGATCTTGTTTAATTAATTTGTCGATCTGCACAATCTGTTTCAGTCGCTCTGGCGATCTCGATCCCGGAGCTGGACCTCTTCATATCGCTGTTCGGCGCGCTTTGTCTGTCGGGTCTGGGACTGGCTTTCCCGGCGATCATACAATTGTGCACCTTCTGGAAAGTGATGGGACCGAACGAGAGGAAGATTATGGTGGCGAAGAACATGTGCCTAATACTGATTGGGGCCTTGGGTTTGGTCGTGGGTACTTACACGAGTCTCCACGGGATTATCAGCAAGTTCTCATGAAGTATTCGAGGAAATTGTGTGACAAAACTGTTAAAGGGGGGTAGTGAAGTGACAGAGCGGGAGCGGAAGTAAACAGGAATTGTTCTCCGTGCGAGAAAACGACGACGACGTGATACGTAGTTGAAGTTGATCATTGCCAAAAGTGAGTGTACCTAAAAATACGAGGCGCATTCAGAGGCAGTAGCCGAGGGACCGAAATAACGTTAACTTCTTACGGCTCGCATCACACTTCGGCTTCGATTCGTCGGGGATGGGATGAAGTTCCTAGGTGCGTTCGTTGTTCTTTTTTTTACGCGTGATATACAAGTGTATACAAGACTGCAAGTGAAGATACGGACTGTACAACGACACGACGAGTCCTGGCGTCAGCGTCAACGTCAATTACTGTACAGCAACATATAGATATATATATGTATAGATATGTATAAATATGTAAAAAGGTTTTAACGTATTATAAATAAAAGAATTTTATTTTCATACTGCCGCCCCCTTTGCTTCTACATTTTTCTTCGTTTTTTAGTGCGGGCGACTTCTGAACTGAGCTATCGTTGTAACAGTCGTGTCATTTTATTACAGAAACACGTACATCTCTATTGTTTTTATTTTTATTTTAAAATAATAGAAGAGATACAAGAATATTGTATTCATACATTATTATCACATGCGACGAATCACTACGCAAAAACAAACATATTTCAATGATATGTAAAAGCAGGTGCCTATAGAAGAACGAGTACATTCAGCTAAATGTGCAAAATAATTTGTGTTTTATACATATAGGTTTCTAGACGATCAACATTATTATTAATAAGTCGATCATCGTGTCATGTAGGCGAAGGAACGTTTCCTTTTTCTAGAAATAACAAACTATATTTACAATATGAATTTTTTTATTGTGCATCACGGAAATAATTCAAGACTTCTTTTCTTTGGTTTTGCGAATCATTTTTATAATTGTTTGTTCATTCGGATAGCATGATTGTACGTAATAAGATATTAAGTGTAGTACATGTTATTTTATTTAGAATGCATTCGTGACTTAAGAAAGATGTGATAAAACGAATGAATAAATAATCGACGAAATCTTTGTATAAAGGTCTTGTATAAATATCGAATGTTAAATTAAATATCTACTTTCAAAAAGATTATAAACATTTTTATATTATAGAAATTAATTTATCGGCAAGGCGTTTGCCACAATTTTTAATAGAATTTTACTATTTATTGTTACTATCCAAAAGAACTTATTCAACAAAATTTGTTACTGTCTATTGTTACTATTTAAATAATTATTTTTTTATTAATATTTTAATTAAATAAATAAATAATCTTTTTAATATTTTGTATTATATTTTTTAACTCGCGAAAAATTTTTATATATAATTACATATAAAATATGTTTATATATATTTTCTTTTTTTGTATAATCTCTGTTCATATATGTACAAGAAAAATAATAAGAAAAATTAAACAATAATTAAAAGGATAATTTTCACATTATTTTTTTTTTTACAAAAAGCGAAGTTTGAAAAAAAATTGCTTTTATATAATAATGTATAAATAATAATCACATATAAAATATTCTATGTATAATTATATATAGAATATTGTATGATTTCATCGCGAATTTACTTTTTTTTAAAAAAAGCATTCCAAAAGTTATTTTTCCAATTATTTGTAAATTATTCTTTTTATTATATTTTATACATACAGAGATTATACAAGAGAAAGGAACATATGCATATGGACACATTTCATATATAGTTAAATGCTTCAGTTATCTCAGTTTTCCGATCAATCGAGTTGCTCCGATTTTGCCTTGATCGACACGTAACTTTTACTTTCAATCAGTCCACCTTGATCGAGACCGAATAGCCTCGTCATGCGCAAGTCTGATGAACCCTTCACTTCGGCCGCCGCTAGACGTCGCTGGGGACCATCAGCGTATGGATCGCGAGGAGGGTAGTTACCCTTCCCGGCGCGTGACCTAAAGGGAATCCGTCCTTATAATTCTCGCGGACAGTGAAAGGCACCGTGGCTGTCGCGGCCGCGCGCGGCATTTTCTCGTTGCCCAAAGCGAGGCTTTCTCGCCCTCGGCCGAATGCGCAGCCCACGTCGGGGCTGCTGCCAGGGGGCGCGCACCCTTACGCACGAGAATTTGCCTCGCGATCTTTGGTCTTCTCGGCGGCTCCCCGTCGTAACTTAATAGTTACGCGCCGCAGCCTGTGATGTAGTGTCACCTCGTGCGTGGTGAGCGACGGACGAACAGGCTCGAACGGTAAGTTGCACGGAATTGGGGTCTTTAGTGTCTTCATCGCCGCGCCGCGCACCACCATCCCTCCGCGTTCGGATTAGCATAGTTGATAGCGTCAACTCAACTGTAGCTAGTAGTAATAACGATAATAATTCCGATCGAAGTATTCTGGCTCGTTTCAGGCTGTGTTCTTCTTTTTTCTTTAAGCACATTCTGTGCATTATTTATGTGCAATTTCCCCGCATGAGAGAATGCTAGGTAGAATAACGAGCAAGCCTCATTTCGAGAAGAGAGTTATGATAGTATTCAAAGTAACAGCTTGTTCTTTTTTATTCATTGCACTTTCTTTCTAATAGCGCGGTAATAAATAAGAAGATGTGCTTTGTATTTTACCTTTGAAGAAAAATTGTTGTTGGTTTCTATCACGTGGATCTATTCAAAGACTCATATGTATTTGTTTACCAAGACCACTGAAAATCACATGAAATAAAATTGCGCGTTATTCAAATTTGACAATTTCACGTTTGATATGTTCAAAAATATAAAGAACAAGTATTAAGTGTTCAAAAATTTCACAGTTTGCGCGATTGAATTTAACTATTATCTATATTAGACAATTATCAATTATGCGCCAAGGGTAATGTCTAATATAATATAATATCCATAATCAAATTTTGTTATACATGCGCGGGAAAAACAAATCCAAATCAAGAACGTTACGGGAAAATGCATCAGTGAGACGATGCGCTAGAATTACATAATCTCGCTTGACGCTTTTTCCTAACGAAGATCCAAAGTCTTAAGTTCTAAGTCCCAAATTGCAAGTTTACTCGCGAAATCTATTTTCAATTTTAAACTATAGAATTCCACAAGTCTCAGTAACACAATACATATAATTTTTAAAATTCTAATCTTAGAACATATTGTAGGAGATTAAGGAAATTAGGTCTTGTAAACAAAGAATAACGAAATTACTAATAATAAGATCGATTCCTTTCAATTTTTTGTTTGTTTTAGAAATAAGAAATCTTTATTAGGTAATAAGTTTATAATTTAAATATTAAGTGATCGAAGTATTGAGTTAGTATTAATATATAAAATCTTATAATTTTTAATATTATGAGGAGAGAATATTTAGATATTAATAATATATTTTATAAAAGAAATTAGAAAAGAGAAATCACGTTTCTCAAAGTAACTTAAATAAATGTTGCCAAATATTTTCCTTCACTTCGTGATTCTTTTCATAAATATATCTCTGATGACTTGCTATTAACAGATCGAAGTTTATAGACCAAAGTTTATATAAGTAACAGTCGGTGTGTTACAACATCGCATCGGTTTGTCCACAATCGTTATGTATCTTCGAATCTTGTTAGTAAGATACATTGACTCGACAGGTACTTACGATTTGATCACCAATTAAATCTTTTTAATGGCACGATCTAAAAATCAATTCTATCGTTATCTATCATAATTTTATAATGATAAAGGTCTATAAACAATCTATATTGTCTTTGCTCTTTTAAAGAAATATAAAACATCTAAATAAACGGATGTCGTGAAAAACAACAGAGTTTGTTTTGACACGGATTCTATATTTCCTTTCAACACGTTATACCTCATCTAATCTATCATTCTTACATTATCCTCGAATTCTAATTTTACCAGCCGCTCAATTCTTTCTCGCACGCTACGGGATTTCGTCGTAACTTTTTCGAACATTAAAGCGGATTACACAAATATCTTGGCGGTTGGGGACTATGTTTTTCCGTCGCGGGATTACTTATGTAATACAGTCTCGAGCTCTCGTAAACCATAAAATAAATGTTGACGTCCGTGGGAATATAAATTAAAGCGTACATACATAAACCGTCACTTATCGATTTATGCGAACGATGACTAAAGCTATTGGAAATATTGATTTTATCCTGGCGAACAAAACAACAATAGAAAAATATCTGTTATATCTGTTATAACATCTTTAATCGTCTACCATAATATTTTTAATGATGAGAGAACGATTTGACACAGTGAAAAGATTATCTAACGCGAATGCGAAACTGATATGCCGCACTGACCTTCTCGATAAATATCGTGTTACTCTCTTCATACTAATAACATCTCGACAAATTAAGAATATAATATTCAAAAACATTTGTAATCTCATACATTCACAATCTCAAACAATAAGCTAATTAGTTTAATAAGTTAATGCTTTTATAAAAAGTTTATAAGAGTTTTAATACTCTTGTAAAGCTTCCTTTTCAATTGCAATAGTTCGCAAATGTCAAGAAAGATTAATATTTGTAATTTTCAGTTGCAATGTACTGATGATAATCGGCTTGGAAATATGCTTCTCTTAATATGGAGCGTCTCTCCCAGTCGCTATTATTGCGCTTTAGTATACTCGTCGCATAAATCTCCATGTCTCGTCTGCGTCACCGACGTATATGCATACTATTTCCGTATAACTATTTCCTTCATATCTTTTATTGTAATTTTATTGTTTGTCACATTAAAAAGTTTATATTAATGTCAGTATCACAGGGGAAACTTATCGCTATTATTAGAAAGGGCGTTGCACTCACATTAGAGATTTAACTACAGATTTTCTACTAAATCGTGATAAATATTATATATCTCTCACGATTAGATGTTATTCGTTAATAAATTGTTAACTTAAGCAACGAAATAAACGCCGCGGATTGCCGAAAGTCGGAAGTAATTAAAATCGCGCGGAGTTAAGATCGGCAAAAATCGATCGCGCGGCTCTCCTGCGCTTCTTCCGAATTTCCTCGCGTGCAGTATAACACACGCGGCGCGGACACGGAATCTCGTGGTGTCTAAAATCTCCGCCCGCGTACACTTACGGGATGCCGTTTTAACTGACCGCATCACGTGACGAGCTATATGCTGAATGCGTACACCACGGCAGAAATTGAAGTGACGCGGGGCAGTCGCGAGGCATCCTCGGTCGGTCGCTGACGCACGTGTAGCGCCTATACGGGGCGAGTTGCTTCCTCATAATCGGATTACATCCGGGGGTTGTAGTCGCGTTTATGGATGCATTTAACTAATCGGTAAGTCAAATTGCTCCTGCGCCACGAGAAAGCGATACTCCACACCGAATCGGACGTCGATTGGAATGCTCTGACAACAGCACGTCTTTTCACAATCCTCTAATCGCGGAATAAACTTCACCGCTTCCTCGTTACTCCTTTTCTTTATACTTCTTCGTTAAGATGTTTTTTACAAAAATGTCGTCGCAGTTTCGTCGGACTATATTTAACTCTAATCATGTACTTGTTGATCGTAGTTACACTTTAAGTATAACTATAATATCTATTACTATTTCTGCCAACCAATAATCTCTATTATTAATGATATAATGTGCTCAACAATTGACCAGTGGCGACAAGTTAAATCTTCTTTCAGTGGTATTCAATTGCTCGCAAAAATCTATTATGCTAGTTAATTCTAGATATCTTTTATAACGATTTAAATGATTACTTTTACTAAATTTTATTTTGGTAAATTGTAGATTTTGTAAAGGACTATTATTATATATTGAGAAAAAAAGATCAGATAACTGTTATCCTTTTTTATGAAATAAATCTTATTTATCGATAATTTTTTGATACTTAAATATTTGAAAATAAATATTTCGGAATATATACACGTGGATCAGCTCCTTTTTTACATCAGTTTATATAAAATATATGTTTAACATGAAATTATGAAGCAATTATAAAGTACGCTTAGAAATATTTAAGAACCAAAATAAATAAAAGATAAAAATATATCAGTTTTTATTGGAAATCCTTTCAGGACAAAAACAATTCTTTGTTAAGAAAGTAATTTTACTCGAAGGGAAATAATCTGCAGAAATTAAAATTAATCTTTCAATTTATGAAATGTACTTACTTTCTTCTATGAGTAATCATTGACTGTAATTTTGTAAGAATGAATGAATGTGAATGAATTAACTGATTTACTCTACAGCATGCTACCTTAATTAAATTCAATTACTAATAATAGCACACAAAACCGATTCCCATCCTTTAAGACTGCCGCACCTGTCACCAAGTCAGTACACATTTATTCTAAAGTTCTAATGAATAGAACCCCTATTTTATCACTATAAGCAATGAAATGATCGCTATTAAGCTCGATGAAAGCACTGTTACGCAATAGTTGAACCATTTATCCGATTCAATTGATATCGCGTTGCATTAGTGATCCGTTAAGTTGGCAAATGGCAGTGACAGGTTTTCTAAGTGTGCAAAAAAGACTTTGTCATTTAGCGACTATATTACACTTACGTCATGCATTTCGCGCATTTCTTGTTTCGGAGGAAATAATTTACAAATCGTACTTTTTGTTCTAAAGCAATATCGCAAACACACACACACAGTATTATTGTCTAAAATAATACATTAGTGATAACAAAAACGACATTCTATTTAAATTTTACGTGTGTGAAATATTGTAACGTAACATCCTGTATATTTTAATTTTTTTAATTGGTACGGTTTATAAATTTCATCAAGAAAAAAATTAATTGTTTATAAATTAGAAAACAACATAACTAGCTGGGAAATATTTATTTTAATTGGCTGGTATACTCATATTTTAATAATTATTCTCGCCATTATATCAGACTAGAATATTTATTGAGTTTTTCCAGTTTGCATCGGGCAAATTTAATGGCGCGCGTCAGCGATACAGATTGAATGATTAAACGGATGGAAGAGTACTGACTGCGGGCACTCGATGCAATTTAACCATAACGTGTATCATCTTAAACTGAATTATTATCAATATTGCAAACACCACACACAAATTACACTTTATTTTTCAAGTTAGCATACTTCTTGATGCTTTTTCCCCATTTATTTTTCTTTCACATTCGCTGAAAGTAAGAATGTTTATAGCAGAAGACTGCAGCAATATTGCATTGTGTACATTAATCGTACGATTATTGCACATTAATTGTTGCATAACATGTTTATTACTGACCTCGACAATCAATTAATTTATGTTACTTAATCGGTATGTGACCAATCAACCGATATGTTACGAACAATTCAAAAATATTTCCGCAGAAGCGTCCATCTGCAACGGCATAAATATGCGAGACGAATTTCCCTTCTTAGTTATGGAAAAGAATCCTACCGTTGCGAGATTCGTTTACGTCCGCGCCCTCATTTCTCATGCTTCCGAAATAGCATGACACTTGTTAGGACAGTTTTGGCAAAGGGGATTCTCTTCCGACGGCCTAAAATTAGTGGTTCGACAAGATATATTCCAGCCAGATTGTCCCAAGCATAAAGCTACATTGCTCCCCCATGCACGCTGAGGAAGTAAGAATTAGTAGGACTGATTGTAATACTTAAACTGCTAACCCACGTATATGTTCAATGTACGCTTAGGCGAACATTCTTCCGTATTAACAAATCAAATAACATGGATCACTTTGTAGGTGTCTTTTGTTTTTTTATGTTATAATTTATTATTAGGTTGTTATCATTATTGTTATTATTATACTATCGTTATATTGTTATTATTTCTATTTTTATTTTTATTTTTATTAATTATATCAAAGATCTAGACTAACAAGCAGCATATTATTGCTGATACTTTATTTCTTAAGGTTCTCTACTATATTTGCTTTCATACATATAACAACTCATGTCTTCTGCACTTCAATAAAGATGTTATTATTAATTATGTTGTTTTCAAAAGATTATGTGCACGTGCCAATAATCACATGTCTGTATTTTAGGTATTAAAGGATTTCGACGAAACAGTTACTAGAATTAACGTTCTATTATAACTGAGTTGTATTATATCATCTAAGACACTTTCTTTGGTTTTCATTGTAGGCATAAAAACCTGCAAACGGAGGAAATAGTAATATCTATGCCAGCGATTGCTGAAAGTTGATTGGGACTGTAATAGGTGAGTCAGTCTTGCGGTTTCACAGAATCGATAAGAAAATTTCCAATTTGAAGCAGAAGAGACATCTTTAAAATTTAAACGTATTACCCATGTGCATGTTATTGATAAAGTGTCTCAACGAGTAGCTTTTATTTAAATTCGATCCAAATAACAGGCGTTTGAATAGTAATAGGATATAATTTCGCCTTAACGAGAACAAAATATGCCGTCTTTGATACGATCTGTGCGAAATTAGATAATAATTTCCTTCTTCCCGGATATTTCTGTCGCGACCGTGACCTTAGAATAGAAAACGTTTCCCTCGTATAGAATTAGATATCTGTGTTATTATGTTATTAAGTTATTTGCACATCTCTCGGGACTCTGTAATACAGCGAAGTACCTCGTCTAACGCGACGAACTAATTAATTACCGAATAATTTTATATATTAAGCAAATTACAATTACTTCATTATAATTTCCGTAATAATGCGAAACACGTTTATCTATTTTTAAACGCGAAGAGGTGCAACACCGTGCGCCGCTAAACAGCGAATTTGCATTTTACGAGAATAGACTTTGTCCTCGCGCGTATTTGAGATCAATCGTCCGGTTCAACGATGCAAAACGGTCAAAGGCGTAAATAGCGAACGAGGATACCCAAGTCCCAACCTTCAGTAAGTTAACCTCAAGCTGCATTTGACCTCAATGCAATAATTAAGAGCAATCAGTTCGTAAAGAATGTGCTAAACCCGCGTGCGCGTACAACGGATTCGCAATGGTAAATTGACACTTTTTCCTTTACTCATTACTGCATTGCTCCACATTTGTGCCAATTGATTGGAGGTTTAATGTACTGGACTCGATATGGGTCGATTTTTACATCTTTGTGTAATTTGTGTTTCCCATAATACGAGTCAAGTAAGCTAGGCCGATATGTCTCAATGTCTCAATAACAATTTTTATATTTATTTATGTATAATTATCTTTTATTAATTTTAATTAAATCAAAGTAACACGCGTCTATTAACACACGTGTTAAAACAATATAATTAACAAATTGCTTTATTAATTTTCGAAGAATAAATTAATAAGTGTCATGTAAAATTATTTTAATAATTTGCTTAATATTTAAAATTATATCGTTTCTATTTTTTATCGTGAATACCATAATGGCAAAGTTAATGACTACTTGTTAATTTTGTAAGATTTTATACAATTATAAATATATGCAGCTTAATAAAAATAATAATATATAAAATGTACAACAAAAATTTTAGCGACACGAAGGAATCGGAAGAAACTGCGTGACCATGGAAAACTCGGAGAAAGCACATTTGCAGATGCAACCGATTGACTCCCACAGTCCTCGCAAGTACGATTAAATGATATTAATAATATATGTACTGAATAAATCGAAACTTAAAGTTATTCCTGCATGAATATGTGTATAATAAAGATATACAGACATGTAATACACTATAATAAGACAGGCATATTAGTTTAAAAGGATACTTTGACTTTTTGCCAATTTATTTCTCTCACGTCGATGTCATTTGAAAATTTATGCGCAGGGAGAACCACGAAGTCACTGCAGTCGGTATAAATAATGCTGACGGTGTAAATAATACTGACAATGTAGATAATGCTGAAAAGATGTTCTCTTTAAGCGAAGATGCGGCGGATTATGACCCTCATAAGCATCGGAATCGACCACATCCAACTTCGTAAGTACAAATGATGACAAACAATTCAGCGATTACGTTCACAATAAATGTCGTATTTTAAAAAGATAATATACTGCTACCGTTTTTCGAATCTGCAATAATATTTTTGTCATGTTATATTCCGTATGACACACTTATTACAATATTCGAAATATGAAATTAAAATATGATAAACGTATAAGAATTATGAAATCACTCAAACGCATGAACACCGTCTCTCGTTATTGAATTGTTAAGACGATTAATAACGAATCGGATAATTTCATGCATTCTTCGAAATTTAATTAAGAGAAATATTAGCTTTAAATAGTGTAAATATTTACAAGGGAACGACGATCACATTAAATTTTTCTGGGAAATTTTCTATATAATGATCTTGATAATTTTTAAATAAATTTTAGAAATATTAATTTGTTAATATGATTAATTTCGCGCATCCTTCGAAATTTGGCAAAAGAAAAAATTAATTTCGAAAGGAAATATTTGTAAGAGGACGAATGATCGAACGATCACGTGCTATTTCTCTAGGAAATCTCTGTAACAAATCCTGTTTATCTGAAAATACTCTTTTTTTCTTTCCCCCAGAAATTTCGAAACCCTGGTTCACTTGCTAAAGGGCAGTTTGGGCACGGGGATTTTAGCGATGCCGAATGCGTTTTACAATAGTGGCCTCCTGGTCGGTGTCATAGCTACAATTATCATAGGCGCATTGTGCACGTACTGTCTGCACATACTTGTAAAAGCTCAGTACAAATTGTGTAAACGGTTAAGAGTTCCTATATTGAGCTATCCGGACAGCATGAAATATGCTCTGGAAAAAGGTCCTCGATCCGTAAGCTGGTTTTCGCCCTATGCACCGTAAGTAATATCTACCATTTTTTTGTCTAGTTGACATAATTCAGGGATGCTCATTAGTGTAATGGATAGAACGGTCGCATATCTGTCGCATCCCACACAGCACAGGATATTTTGAAGGACATTTGTGCATCCGCTAGATATCCACCGGATATTAAATATCTACTGGATATCCACCGGTTATTGAGATATCCCACTTTATCTGTAGGACGTCCCTCAGATAAAGTGTGCTGTGTGGGATTCGATTATTCTAGCAAACTTTTAATGAAGAATAATAAATAATTAAAGTTAATATATATTTTTCTTACATATATACATATAAAACATTTATAATGTCGAACTCTTCTTATCGTAACGTGTTGAATAAATAAACAAGATAAATATCTATTTTATTCAAGAGCAGATACATACAATTGTTAATCTACAGTAATAAATATAAAATATTTAATTATAAATTGTATTTAATTCTAGAATCGTTTAAAATATCGTAAGTAACTAAAAGTTACTTAAGCTGAATGGTTCAGTTTATTTGCCCGTGCTGTATTACTGTTTATAAAATAACCGAGAATAGTAATAAACAAGTATTAGTACAATAGATATAAGGTAATTAAAGGTATAAATAAGACACTACAGTTATAGATGTATTTTAGTAAAAATAACGAACACGAGAGTTTGTTCTGCCGCTGCGTTCATATAGAGAGCTAAGAAAAGATATTGATCGCTAGACGAGATAAAAGTATAATTATTTCACCGAGTTTTGTGTATTAGACAAAGACATGCGCGAGTGCACAATTAGATCTTAAAAATGCTATTATTTCCAGAGGACTTGTAGACGGGTTTATGATAACATATCAAATGGGAATTTGCTGCGTTTATATCGTGTTTGTAGCAACAAATATCAAACAGGTAAATCTATGTGATTGCAATAAGAAAAAAAAGTACATTTAGAGTAATCCATCATTCCTGTAACACACACGCTATGCGAGAAAGCACTTTGCTGAACGACAACGCACAATTTAACACGAGCCATCAGACCTACGTCTGATGGACGTGAGCCGGCGCATTTACTGCAATTTTGTTAACGAACGCAGGTGACAGACCAGTACTGGGAACCTTTGAGTGTTTCGACCCATATGCTCATTTTGTTGCTTCCGCTGATTTTGATAAACTACATTCGAAATCTGAAGTTACTGGCGCCGTTTTCCACGGTAGCAAACCTTATTACGTTCGTCGGACTCGGCATGATTCTAAAGTATATGTTTGAAGATCTACCGCCGGTCAGCAGCAGGGAGATGTTTGGTACATTAAGAAATTTTTCCCTCTATTTTGGAACAACGTTATTTGCGTTAGAAGCCGTCGGTGTGGTAAGTCTAGAAAAGATATATTTCTCTTAGAATTACGATCATCTTGCAATAGCAATCTCCCTCGTTTCGGAGAGAGATCTTTTTGTGTAATATTGTTATATGGGAGAGCAATATGCAAAGGTCCCAGTAAACTTAATCGTTGTTGTACGTGATTGTTCGTAATCGTTATTTTTCAAAATATTCTTAGAACTTGATTTGTTTGTTAAATCTGTTTATCCCATAATTAATATTATATATATATATAAATAAAGCAAAAATTTCGCCATTATTAATGATATTTAAAAGAAGAAACGTTTTTACGATTACGCAGATTATAGCTCTGGAGAACAATATGAAGACGCCACAAAATTTCGGAGGCAACTGTGGTGTATTGAACATAGGGATGACTGTGATTGTTGTCTTATACATAGCCATGGGTTTCTTCGGCTACATAAAATACGGACCCGAAGCCGCGGGCAGCGTCACTTTTAATCTACCAAAAGACGAAGTGTAAGTAGAACGAGATAAAATTCCAATTACCAATGAGACAAATCAAGAAGTTATAACATTTGATTTTTAAATTAATTTCGCACAATTACTATCTTGATTCTATTTATTAAAATACGAATTTTTATGCGAAAGGACTTCCGAGATCCAAAATAAAAGAAAAATAATTTCTCGAATCTACTCTAAATATATAATCTAGATCTAATCTAAGATAATCGAAATATTTTCTATTATTACGAACGAATTCTATTTTCTTTATTCCTTTTTATTGCAGTATGGCTCAAAGTATTAAAATAATGTTCGCGATCGCCATATTCATAACGTATGCCTTGCAAGCCTACGTGCCCGTTGAAATTTTGTGGACCACCTACTTAGATCATCGAATACGAAACCGCAAACTTTTGTGGGAATACGTTTGTCGGACCGCTGTTACCCTAGTCACGTGTAAGTAGCGTTATTATTAAATTCTATTTAATTGATCACTTAATTAATAACATTATTAAATTAATAATAATTATTATTAAATTTTCAAGAGTCGTTAAAAAATATTACATAAATAAATACAAAAAATACCGAAAAGTACTTACGATGTTCAAGTTCAAGTGTTTAAATCCGTATAAAACTGATAAAATTGCATGAATTAAAATTGGCCGTTTGAAGATTCTCAGGATAATCATCAGGATTTTTATCATTTTCAGTCGTTCTGGCGATCGCTATACCGAGACTCGGCCTATTTATCTCCCTCTTCGGTGCGCTCTGCCTATCCGCCCTCGGCATCGCTTTCCCGGCGATTATTGAGATATGCGTGCTGTGGCCGGAGAACGATTTCGGTCCCCTCAAAGTCATGCTAATCAAGAATATCCTCTTGATCTTTTTCGGGCTGCTGGGTCTCGTGGTGGGGACCTACGTCAGCATCGTGGACATAGTGAACTCCTTCAAGTGAACACATAATCAAACGCGCGCTAATATTTTTCGAAACAGAGAAACGTACGTAGCGTGCGAACGAGCTTTGACGATGACGGTGTCGAGCACGTCGAAAAGTAAACTAGCTCTCAAGCTCGTCTCCCTCTATTTCTTTTTCTGCCTCTCTGTCTTTCTTTTACCGCCATGAATTTACTTAGATTTTATGTAGGTAATTAAAAAAAAAATAGACGCGATAGCTTGTCGAAGAGCACT
Source organism: Temnothorax curvispinosus (assembly GCF_003070985.1). Classification (NCBI taxonomy): domain Eukaryota; kingdom Metazoa; phylum Arthropoda; class Insecta; order Hymenoptera; family Formicidae; genus Temnothorax; species Temnothorax curvispinosus. The sequence continues at coordinate 175,031 of NW_020210953.1, read as the reverse complement.
CGAAATCTCGCGACAACAACCTCCGGTCGCAAATGATCGGGTGGTTCGATCTGTGATGAAATCTCTCCTAAGCATCGATAATGTATCGGAAGACGTCATCTCGCGCGGGTCGTTGTTAAAGATTTTTATTACTCACTTTAGAAAAGTGCATATTCTTATGCGTTTAACCGGACCGGTGCGTACACATACGATATATGCGTACAAATATGTACATATATCGTATACTCACTGTATACGAACGGTCCACTCAGTATACATAAAAATGTCACGTCTAAAGCGGGTTTTACATACATAAAATACACATTAGTATACGGATATCAAGTAGGTATTCGTGAAGAATTTTCCAATTAGATAATTATTCGTAAAATATTTGAGCTTAAGCTTTTTATCTCGGTGATACGAGTACTTAGAGACACGGCTGGCATTCATCGTTTTTTTTTGTAAGATGGATGTCGCAATAATCGATACTCGAATGACGTAAATTCTTCAGGAATTGGAAATTTTTTAATAAACGTTTATATTACAAATTTTATAAGGCAGCGATTTTAGTGAATGAAGCAGAAAAATATTGTCAAATTATGTTATCAACATTATTATTAATAAAATTTTGAGACAAAAATTTAAGTAAAATTAGAAATTTTGTTTTATTTTTTTTCAATGTGCTATATTAGGTTTCCTTGACGGTCACTTTATTATAGAGACAATTATTCTGTTACTAACTTTTTTATTTTAGATTTCTCTCTTTAGCGATATCCTAGTCTTAAAAAGCAATAATCAGAATGGTTCTTCGTCACGTTCTCTGTTTTGTTTTATATCTTACCAATACTTAATCAAAATACATGATTAAACATATATTATCAATAATGATTATTGCGATATCCTTATTGTGGGAAATGTCTAAATATTATATTGTCGATAGGAAACATTTTAATTTCATGATAATATTCAACCGTTTTAGAGTTCCATTTAGTTCCAAAATGTGGAGTGCTAATCAATGGAACGAAATCTGATTTTTAAATCTTCTGATTCTAAATATGAAAGTTCTTATATTTGACTTCAGAAGATTTGTTCCTAAGCTTATAGATTTCTCTTCGAAAAAAGAGATATTGGCAATAGAAGAATTGCATCTTCGTGCAATTGACTGAAAAGAGAAAAGAAATACTGTTTCAGCAATACGTGACCCAATGTTGAAATATTAAAAATGAAAGTACACATGAAAGTTACACATGAAAGTTACAAATCGAGAATAAGTCATTATTATACTGTACATTCATTCATGCATACATGCGTTCCATTTTTTACCGTCGAAATTGTAATAATTGCTCTTTAGATGCTCTTTATGCACGCTGCAGAGTAAATAAAGATATACTCTTAAGAAATAAGCGTAAAAACGCATGTAAAAGTGGATTGTTATCCACGATTATCGAAATTATCTTGAACTACATTTATTATACGAATCTTTTATAAATTTATAATTTTTATGGGTACATAAAGGTATACTATAGAAAAAATCCATAAGCATGTTAGAACAACAATTAGAAAATTAAAGTAATTCATTGTTATATATTTTTAAATATATGTATAATTCGAGTGTTCCGCTACGAAGGTGATAAGATCTTTATGTCGTGCTTCATCTCCGTTACGTTTTGTTTAATTTTGCTTAATAGATAATCGTGTGATCATGTTTTATTTTATACGAGTATCAATTGAATATTTTTTTCACAAATGTTGGACAGACATTTGAGATTTATTTCTGTCTTTGATGCAATACTCATATGTATAATAAATATCTTATTTTTACCTATTTATAGATAAAGGGATTCCCGTAACTTGTGCATTTTAAATAATCTCTGCTATCTTAAATAGGAAAAAATTTAAGTTATAGAATTTTGTGTTTTTGCGGAGCACTCGTAATGTATTGATAATATTTTCATTGTGCATAAAGACAAGTATAAAGGAAATTTGAAGAGCAACTTGATTTTTTTAAACTGTAACTGTTTTTCTTGCCTAATATAATTCTTCTAATCTTTCTGCATAAAAGTATGAAGATGAAATTATCAAAAGATCAATACAAGATATTTTATACTTTATATTAAAGTATTAAAAAAATATTAATTTCAAATTACCTTATCTCTTATGTGAGAAATGGATCTCACATAAGAGATATGGCATTTAAAGAAATCAAGTTGTTCTTGAAAATTCTTTCATGTCTCCATGCGCAACGAAATGATTTTTCCACTATATTACCAGTCTCTCGAAGTTTTAAAACCTTGTAGGTTTAATTTTTTCTATTGTTTAAAATAGCAAAGATATTTAATATGCATAAGTTAAGTGGACCATCCTATATAATATTATTTTGCTCTCTTTGCTCATATTTACATGGAAATGGGAATCCTTGAATAAAATAAAAACAACTGTTTAAAATGTCAATCAACGTAATAATATTAGACTGAAAAAAATATCACTACGCTATAATCGCAAATGTAAAGCATTTCTTAGGCTGACAATGAGAAAGTAATATTGCAATCTGAAAGTATCCTCTAAAAACGAGGTGTTATTGTTGACTATCAATGACTATTAATACGTTACATTGTTGAATAGTGTCTAATTACAAACACACACACACACACAAATTGTGTTATCTAAGCAAATTTTAAATTAATCGTAAGCCAGAAGGAAATATGGAATCTTGTTGGAAATAAAAATTATATTGATATTTTAAAAGTGTCACGCAAGACGGTACTGGCTGAATATTAACTCTCATGCACATCACGAGTGTTACAAACACATCAGTAAAAACACATTGCCTTCCTCTGATACTTGTTATCAAGATAATAGCGATAGGACGATATGAAATCAGAATAGAAATAAGGAAAAACCTGTCGTCAGTAGTGAAATGCGTAGAAGTGATAATACTATTGTGCTAATAGTTGCGACGCAAGCTATAGATTAGTAACGATCTCACAGAAGAGGAACAAATGTAAAATACATTAAACATCTAAATACACCGTTTTATACGTGAAAAAAAATGGACCAAAACCTCTTACTCTTGTGTGTTCTTAATCCCTGAATCACTAGTCTTCAACAATTATTTAACATACGATCTTGAAAATTTGATAGTTGAGTCCGATATTTATATAAACTACTTACTTTTACTTTATTTTATTGTTGCATGTACCTATATACATAATTTTTAATTTTTATTTATTATACAATTTTATGATATTGTCATATTTATCACAAATTTATCTTTATATAAAATAAATACACTCTCGGTAGATCAGGATCTTGAAAGGTTTGTGAAAAATTTAAACATATACGATCTTATTTTTCGAAATGCATTAAAGAGATTTTAAAAAGTGCTTTAATTAACATAGTAGGTTTTGGACTGAGAAAAAGAATTAATTGTATGGACTAAATTTGTATAGTTGTTGTAATTCATTGAATGATTCCATTGGTTGATTCAACAATTATTAAGTAGCACTAAAAAAAGTATAGTTCATTTATGTCAAACATCAAAATTTTTAAATCAAGAATTAGTTAATTCAACTAATGTTTAGTTGAACGTATCGAACTAAATAATTTAGTTGGATGAAACACATTTTGCGTTTTTCAACAAATTTTTTTTCTCAGTATATTAATGAACTAGTAGAATAAAAAATAAACGAGGGACTAGTTATACATAATAACGTTCTTCGCAGCGTTTTTATGAATATGCATTTATTACACACAGAGGATAAATACAGATTTCGTATCTGAAACAGAGAGAAAAGCAAATACTTTTAGAGAATCGTCGACATCGCAAATTGAAAGGTCAGGAGCATATCGGATCGGATAAAAGGAAAATAATTATAAAAATGAAAGTAAAATAAGAGTCTTTACAACGTCGTCGGTCGAAAACGGGGTTAGCAGCGACTAATGTAGAACAAATGAAAAATCTAAACTCGACAAACTCGTCCTCGATCACTTCAATGCGGAAAAATGAATAGAATGCTACGTCGGCTTTCCCTTTAATGAAGCAAGTCATTTCGTCAGACAGATAAGGGAAAGCACAGAAAAGGAGAGAGGAGAGACGAGAAATAAGCGACGAATCCTAGGAGATAGGGAGAGAAGGAAAGAAAGAGAGAGAGGGGGGAGAGGGAGGAAGAAAGAGGGAAAATTTGGATTACGCGTGATCGCTACTGAAGTAACTATTCTGCATCATGAACAGTTTGTCGATGGGATTGTTGATAGCCGCGTGCAGGCTCTGCGACAGCGACGGGGTGTCGTGCGATGACGAACCGTGATGGGAATGCGAGGCACCCTGATGACTGCCATCCGCGCCACCGCCATCGTTCTCGCCGATATCGAAGCCGCCGTCCGTACCGTCCAGGGACAGGTCGCTGCTGCAGAAACTCTCCCCCGAGTGGCCCGGATACGCGTCTGGAAGTACAAAAAACGCGTTTCGTCGTTTCTAGCGAAGTACCACCTCGACGTCATTGAATGGCATGCATGTTGCAACAATGGGAAGAATTTTATAGTAATGCTCGCATACACGACGGTTCGACCATATGGGAAGAATTTTACCCACGAACGATATAATACAAAATCAGACAGTATATGAAATAGAAATGTATACTTTCGCGATAATTAAAACATTTACATGATTTTTATCCAAGTCTGCCTTGACAATCTTGTTTTCGCACTAATGATATCTTTTACATTTGTTTTCAAGTACCAATATTTATATATACGAAATTATTTTAAAAATATATTTTAAGCTGAAGAAATATTATTTAAATTCTATCTTTTTTTGCTGAAGAGAAAAGCAGGAGGAATTCTTTTGCTCAATAGTTTAATAAATTTGACAGATTTGATTGTAGTAGAAAAAATGATTGAAAACTCCAGGCCCGAGGTATTAAAAAGAAATATATAAAAGCTAAAAAAAATATTTGGTTCGAACCTGCGTGAGCACGTGACATATATAGGATGTTTTTAAAAAAGGTGTATATCGAAACTTCTATCTTTGATCTGGAAAAAAATGGTTAAAGTAAACAAATTTTGCCTATCAAAAACTTTTTATGGAAACGTTCTTGAAATTTGTATGTGTGAATTGGAATTGTTGCGAAGCATTTTAATATTCAATATTAAAAATTCTATTTTATATCTTTAAATTCTTTAATTAATGTAAATAACGTAATTAACGTAAATATAAATATAAAAATGTAAAATAATCGGTCAAATTTTTACTAAAGAAAAATTAGCTGCAGATTGCATTTCTTTTGTTACATCTTATATTTCTGGCAGCGTGATTAATCAACTTTATCCGTATATTAATAATTATTTTTCCTTCCATTTGTTGTTAAAAAATAATTTTTATATATACGAAGCAAAATTATTTTAAAAATATATTTTAAGACAACTAGCTGTAAAGAAATATTATTTAAATTCTATCTATATATATAAGTTTGCTGAAGAAAAGCAGGAGAAATTCTTTTGTCGAAGTTTTCAAAGTTTATCAAAGTTTATCAAACTTTTGTCAAAGTTTGACCGATTATCTTATATAAGTTTATTTTGTTAATTATTAAAGAATTTGTAAATTTAAAATTAAATGTTTAATGTTAAATATTGAAATGCTGCACCACTTGTAACTTACAAATTTAAAAAACGATTATATAAATAGTTTTTAATCAGCAAAATTTATTACTAATAAACCTTTTTCATAACTGAGAAATCTATCGCGATAATGAAATGATTTTTTTAGTGAAGGAATCGACCGCAGATCAGCCGGAATATATCTGATCTGCTCAAAATATCATCCGCGCGTTCTGGGACACCTTCTAAACAACCGTCGGGACATAAACGCGTTACGCACATACCGCCTGTGACACCGGTGCGCAAATGAGTTTCTACGGTGAGTAAAGACTTACCGTCGGGCGAGTACGGGTTATTGGGGTTGAGCGGTTGGGTGGCTGAGGGAAAGCTAGAAGATTCCCCATCGCGCATGTTCAGGGCGTTCAAGTAATGACCTGCGAACGAGATTAGACAATTGACATTGAACTCACTCGTTTATACCAAAGCCCCATTAACCAGTCTTCGCAAATTCGCGAAGTCTTTCGATTCGCGCGCGTTGTTTCTCAAATCTCTCGCAATTCTACGCTACATGGTTTTTTGAAAGTAGCAAATAACTTGAATGTGATGAAGCAGGACCAAAAATCGTTAAAATTTATTAGAATCTGTCAGGACCGGTGCGTAAAAAAAAAAAAGTAATGCATAGAACCAACAATATCATCGAAATTTCACATTCAGGATCAAAAAGAAATTTCAGGATCTGGAATTCAGGAGTAGTCGTGCGGACAATAAAAAATAATGGTTGAATTCTTGACAGAATTCTGGACTAATAGGGTAAAAAAAAGGGCCGCTTACTGTGATCGCTGTGCGGACTTTCCGTCCTTCGCTCTTCCTTCGGCTCTTTATCGGATCCGGGCTCCGTTTTGGCTTTTCGCTGCAGCTTCTTCATCTTCGCGCGCTGATTCTGGAACCACACTTGAACCACGCGCACGCTGAGACCGGTGTCCTTGGCGAGTGCCTCGCGCACCTTTCTGCAAGGCTTTGGCGACACCTCGAAAGACGCCTTGAACTGACGTCGCTGTGCCGACGTGAGGATCGTCCGCGGCCGTTTCGGACCCCGACGGCCGTCCCGTGGTCGATTCTCGTCCAATAAGTCATCATCTAACAATACGATCCATTTTGTACATTAAGAAATATTTTACGTGTACGCAGCTCTTCTCGCATTCCTTATTAATCTCTTATCTATTTCAAATTCTTACTTTTTAATATCAACATCTCAGCAATAAATAAGTAAATAAATAAAGCATACAAAAATACAACAGAATTAAGTTCAGTGCGTTTCTCTTTATAATTTTTAATCTCACGTGCTACATGTACACGCACATACGCGCGCGCACGCGCACACAGATACGTACACACTTCTTTTACTTTACCATATGTTATATGAAAATTTTATACTTATTATATAAAATTGTTTTATAGATTTATTTTAGTAAAACAACTACTTTTACAAAAACTTAACGAAAGGGCTAAATTATTGCACGTAAAACATTCAACGGTATAAAACAGATGGAAAATAACAAGAGCGATTAATTTATGATTGCGTGAATAATTTTCCGTGTTTCGAATTTCACATCCGCCGCATAAACGGATTGATCGTCAGACGCGAGAGGCAGTGGTCGAAGTCGAGCAGTAGATACGGGTGGTTTCGATCAGACAGTGATCCGACAAAGCACCAGGCCACGCCTACCGTGCAGCATATGTACCGCGGCGCGGCAACATGTCGGCCGCGAGCAAACGCACCGGCCATACGCGCGCGGATTCCATTTTCCGTGCACGGGATATTTCAAGAACCCTGGGAATTTCATTGTTAAAAATTGTTTCGCTCCGTGGGAATACGGAACGGCGGGATTGTCGATCAAATTCAATGAGCGCGCGCGCGATCGCCGGTTAAATCGCGGATCATTCATCGCGTTATTAGTAAAAGCGCGATGAGCAATTAAAATCGACGCGGCCGAAATATTTGCACGATACTGATATAATGTGAAAAAATTTGTTTCTCATTGCTTCGTGAAAATTTTTACATTTATTTTAAAAATTTTATTAGCAGGATCTTTTTCAATATTTTGCTATGCGATTTTTTGTATTCATATTTTATATGCGTAATTTACGGAAAGAGTGAGAGAGAGAGAGAGAGAAAGGGGGTGAAGAGAGGAAGGAATGCATATAGAAATAGGTGGCTCACAAACTGCTCTTTCATCATTTTCTATCGTCACCGATAACACATAAAATATCTCGAAACGCGTGCCATAAATTTATGTCGGGATATCGGTCGGATAAACGTCGTGTGGAATAAATTCCACATCTTTCTTGATACCAAGAATATTTTCACGGTATTTTGATTATGCGAGAAAGGATTGGCGAATTGAAAACGATGCCTAGAGTTCAGGATGCCGCGAGGAACACACGTTCAATATCGCTCTCGGTCGTTCGTCGCTTGGATTTAAATTGTAATTACCTTGGAAAAGGAACAGCCCTGTTTCGAAATTCCTGTAGATTTTTACTTTGGATGTCTTTAGATTGTAGTACAACCTGCGAACAATGCAACAAGGTATGTACAATGGCGTTTCTCAACGATTTTTCATTTTAATTGTTATTCGGTGTATTTTCAAGCATTCCGCGCGGTAATGGTCCGGGGGGGGAGGGCTTTGTTAAATTATCTCGCAAGCCAAAAACTCGTAAACGCTCGCCAATCTCAATTCCCAATTCATTAATTTGGAAATGGCGCGCCAATCGATCGCGCGTTTAATCGGAACAAGACGATACGAAAGATAATCGAGCAGTTTGTTTTGTCACAGAAAACATTGTATATTGGAAGAAACATTACATCTCCTTTCGGTTCATTCTGCACGAGTAAACTACGTCGAGATATTTACTTAACTATGTATAAGCTCCTCGCAGAGCTTCTCGCTCATTTGTGGTATCAGACAATGCTTCTATCAGCGTAAGGGATGAAAACAGAGCTTGTGATTCACATATAGAGATGGATATATTGCAGAAAATCATCTCATGCAACATGATATACGCATCACACATTTTCACTCATGCTCAATACTCGTTTAGGATATTTTATATAAGAACGGCGTCTTCGTTATACGAGAAAAATAATTATTACGTCCGTGCATGTATACATATATTAAGCTTTAAATTAGGGTACAACTTCTAACAGGCTGCAACATTGAATATCCTTTGTTTACGCTGTGTAACGTGTACATCAAATCAAAATTATGTGAGAAAAACGTTTGTAATTTATATTTTTTTGTACAACAACGTGATTACTTTAAATCTTTTTAAACTATTTTGTCATTATTTAAAATAATCTGATCGTACTTTCTTTAGATCAATCTCTTTTTTTTTCTCGTGGAACGTTTATGAAATCGTAAAACTGTCCAGTCTTTCTATACACGGTCAGAGAAGAACGATAGCCGGGATAGGTGCGCTATTCCAACACGGAAATCTAGGGCCTACGAATCGAGCGACAACTCGAAGATCAACCCAAACGGGACACAATTTATGCGTACATCACGCACGTCCATGATAAAACACACGAAACAGGCGACACTCACCTTGCGGACTATTTAGAAACAGCTCGTGCTCAAAGTCCCGTCTGCAGATCGGCTGGCCTTGCCTGAGGATGTAGTGGGCGCCTCGCGGCAACGGTTGGCCGCACATGCAACACGCGAAGCACTCCACGTGGAAGATCAGGCCGGACACCGGCCGCATCACCAGATCCGAGCAGCTGATCTTCTCCATGCATCGCGCGCACTTCACCCCGAAGATCCTCTCGTAGTCGGTACGGCAGTAGAGCTTGAGGTCGCGTATGAAGCACGAGTGCGACAGCATCGCGCCGCATGCCGTGCACGAGAGGCACTCCTCGTGATAATTCCTCTCGGCGACTCGCATCACGTACTTGTCGGCGATGGTGCGGCCGCAGCCGGCGCAGATCGTCTCGAGGAGGCCGGACTCTGTCTTCACGGAAACGGACGGCTCTGCGGGAACAAAAACGGTCGACGTGTCACAACGATATTCACAGTATTGTTGTTCGCGTTCACGTTCGCCTCGATATCTCGGAATTGAAACCGATCAAATTTTTTATAGCTCGAAAACAAGTAGAAGCGAATACAGTAGTGCGGATAGATACACAGTCCGCCTGCTACGCGAGACGCGACAGCGATCGCCCCGATGTAGACTTGACATTCTTTTCGTTTGTAAGATGCGCAAAAATAGCTCTGTTACTTCATATTGATACTTATGCTTTTAGTCTTAACAATATTAACAATATTAAACAAATTGCATGGTCTAATCTTTTGAGAATTTTAAAGCAATATTGAATGCTTTTAAAAGCAGACATTAAAAGATCAAGATGTAATGCGTATATAATTAAGTATATTGTGTGATTATTTGGAAAAAAAGGATTAAAAGTATAAATAAAAAATGATACATCCTCAGTTTGAACACAGAACTTCTGCCTCTCTACTTTTAAACTAAACAACAAAATTGGCGATTCAAATTTCAAGATATATCTGTAGCAGAGTAATAGTATTCTTATTTACCTACTTATTTAAGTTGTAGTTTGTTATTTTGTAATTTTTTATTGCACAACATTTCTCTTTAGTAATGTCGCTAGTTTTAACTTGTCGCAATATCATATTTTCATCAATATTAATAATATTATTCAATTCATTAATACTTGTAAAATAAATCATGCGCTGAGATCTCTATTTTTAACAATTATATCGTATACAATAATCTCAATACTATTTACAACAATTTTGAAGTCTCACTTCTTTGGACGATATCTTTTTAAGTTAAACGATCATATTTCTGCCGCATTAAAAAATTTGTTTTAAATAATAACTACTAATTCGTGTATATAGATTTATTTAGAGACCTCTTTTTAAAGAACTCAAGTATTTTTGCTCTGACTTTTTAAAGACGTATATATCTCGGAATGAAAGTACAAACGTTTTTATAAAATTAGTTTGTTCTCACCTGCATTATTGTTATCAGTTGTGGGCCGAAAAGGAATAGGCGGAACCGTCGGCAAGGGTTGGCCCGGTTCGCTTTGACGATTGAAAGAACCAGGCGCTGGAGGATAAAATTCCAACATGGTGTCTCCTCACTGGAACCTTGAAGATAAAAAGTTTTTGCTGCAAAGTTTTCACTGGAATTCTAAACACTTGAAGGCCACACACCAATATCCAAATAAAAGTCTTTCGAAGAAACGGGTTAGATGTCCGAAAGAAAAGTTTCTCTTCTCAAGAAAACTTTTCCTTTTTCTTTCTCCTTTTGCCTATTTTTATTTTTGGCATCTGATTGTTTCGAATATCTCCAGTTGACTCTCAAGTCTCGACGGTTTTTTTTTTATTTAAGTTTTTCGATAAGACTGGTAGACGATAGATCGACGATAAATCACACTTCACTTGCTTCTTGTCTCGTTAATGGATCCTCCAAATTGTTCAGTTTTTTCAATATCACTTATTGCGTGCAACGTTGTTTTACGCTAAATATATATAGGAATACAACAACTTTTTAAATCAACACTTTATTAAGTCGGTCCAGGTCCAAATTAAATTATAGTTTTTACACCCAATCGATCTCGCTTCGATTAGATCTTGTGAACACTTGTCCCCCCAGCCAGGGCGGCGAGCGACGGCAGGAACCTTCACGACAATCGTCGTTTAGCCCTCATCGGTATTCTTCGATACGGATAACGCCGTACGTCATCCGAGTCTCATGACGAACTGCCGGGGCTGCGGCGTGCGAGTTTAACGCGACGATCTTCCCGGACGACCTCGGGGCGCGAGATGCCACGGCCGCATCGCATTCTGGACACGAAGACGATGACTCTGTCGATGTTTTCGCGTCCGTTTCCCCGTTCACTTCCTCACCCACTCGCCCGGCTGTCGGCACCGAACGCACTCCGTACGTGACGATGTCGTACGTGTCATCAGCGCGAGCTCCGTCGCTTTTTTGACGAGACCCACCACCGACTTCGCCGACAACGAAAATCATCCCCCTCCCCTCTTGCTTCCTCGTTCCCTTCCTCCAACCCCCATCCCCCCACACGGCGCGGCTTTCTCTACCTTCCCGTTTGTGTAGGTGTGCGGGTGTGCGTCTCGTCTTCGTCATTGGAGATAGATGAGGCATCGACGCGAGAGTGAAGAGGGCGGGTTCATCCCCCCGTGGAAGTCAGTGGCGGAAGCGCGATTGGCGTTGCTCGGAACCGCCCTTGCCGAAGCGAGCCGGTGGGGTGAATCGACAGCAGTGGTCCTCAACCGGCGGCGACGTACGAGCGGGGGATCAATATCCGGCCGACCATTGCCGGATTCAGTGACGTATCTCGACGAACACGTCGGACATCGATCTTGGGTGCCGCCGGAATCTCAGTTTTTTTTTTACAAATAATTATATACAAAACAAAAATCCAGATCAATTTAAAGTGAGTTTAGAAAACGTGACAACTTTCTCCACCCTCCCGTATATGTGTGTCCCATCTTCGTCATTGGAGATAGACGAGGCATCGACGCGAGGGTGAAGAACAACGGGTTCATCCCTCGCGGTAAAAAGTAAATAATCTAACTGATGGTATATACTATTAAACACGTGTTGCTGATTTTTAATATTGTAGAAATAATTATGCCATTCGAAAGGGATATGATTAATCTAAAGATACAACACATAATTTTCCATTTAAAAGACTGTACTTAATTTATTTTGCCTGATAACACGCCACACTTGATTTCAGAAAATTAATAGAAAAAAATTAATAAAAAAATTAACAGAATAGAAAATAAATGGCTTTAGAAAATAAATAAAAAATTAATAGAATAGAATGAAAATTATGTTATATAATTGTTTACTTATTCCGAGAAGAATATATCATAAAAACAGTTCTGGTAATGTTAGGTAACTTAACTTTGAAGGTACTTTGAGCAATACAAAGTTTCCACTAGGGAACATCGACTACCAGAGCGGAAACTATCTTCATATAATTTTATATTTATTTCAGATAAATATAGATGTCAGATTTCGAACTATTTCACAATGATTGTTTAGTTTAACATAAAAGTCTATCGAGAAATATGATGTGGACCAGGCGAAACGAAAAGGTATCGAGACGCTCTGTATTGACATGAAGCTATTTGTAGAGTTGAGTAGCGCTCGTTGCCGATCAGCCCCCGCTCTTTTTCCTACGCGTATAGCTTCTGCCCCCGCGAATACGGCTAATAACCGATGCCATTTTCGAGCCGGACTGCCTGCGGACATATTTTTTCGTCGAAAGTCGGTGCACGCTGAGTATTTGGCCGTTTGTCAGTCCGCGTAAATATGCGACAATGCCGTCCTTTGTACGGGCCGTCTATCGGCGATGTTTGCCAAATAAAAGCCTATATAGATCTCTTTGTCTCTGTTCCTGTGCTGCGCGCGGTACGAATCCCCCAATGATACGCCTAGTTGGGAACGAAACTACGACGGCATTGCCCCTCCGGTGCACGATACAAAGGGGCATCAAGTTGGCGGTAATGGTGATGCAAACTATTCGGGGGAAACACGTGCAGGTCGAGGGGGCCCTCCCCCTTCGCCCGAGATGCCCAGTTAGTATTCAGATTCGCTTAATCGTACGCGACAGTCACCATAAGTCGCGCAAGATCGATGAATCCTTTGGCCTTAGATCCCTCAGATCTAGATGCGAAAAGTCGTAAAGTGGCAAATTAAATCGAAATTAAGAAACTTCACAATTGCCATTTACTGAAGGAAATTTAAGTCCTTTTTGTAATAATAGACAATCGAGAAATTTTTTTCTTGTCTTGGATTTTAATGAAAAGAACGAATGATTTACAATATATTTGGCATATACTTCCAAAAGATCCGTATAATTTAATCGACGAACAATGTATTTTTTGTCGATGATCAACGTCGACACTTCGGGTGTTGAAAATTAAAGCCGCGCTATTCCAGATGCGATCCGAATCTCGATCGAGGATCCAGTTATCGATCCCGACCTTATTCTCCGGACAATGAAAAATTAGGGATGCTCAATGACCCTTACCATTTCACGGCACGTGAAAGCACAAAAGTCGCTGCAGCGTCGGATGAAATATGGGGTTCTTTGCAGGTGGATGCGACCCGCGGACCCTACCCTTCTTCGGCATATTGTTTAGGATGTGACACTAACGCCGACCGTGTAATTATATCGATACGGTTCGGGCATTATATATCCTGTGGAGAAAATCCCTGTCCGCACAGGCCATCCGACTTTCCTTTGGTCACGCAGTGAAAGGGTGCCCACGCAACGGTACTGCCAAGCTCTCTCGTGACGCTTTGTTTTGCACATGTTGTGAAAATGCAGGGTGCATCGACATCGGAATTCCTTTCATGAAACGCGGAGAGCTCGATTGCTAAACTCTTCCCTACTACGGCAAAATTTGAGTAATTAGACTGATACTCCGCAGCGTTGTTTTGCGTCCGGGAATAAAACTTTTATTGAACATATAGCGTCGTTATATTAGCCACGTTACTCGGAGATGAGAGCACAATGATTACGATATAAAATATGAAACATGTAAATATAAATTTTGTATGTTGATTTTATTTATGTTTTATTATATTTCTTACCTTTTGGTATGATCTAGATTAGACTAGCTACTCTAGATTAGCTTGGAGAGAAAAATTAATTCCATTTTTACAAGATTTACTTAAAATAAATAATAACAGATAACAATATAGAAAATTATATTTTTTATAATAATATTGTGTTTTATTATATCTTTATTCGTCAAATTTGGATTTGTCATTATCTGGCCAAGCTCTTTAAAAATATATAGGTATTTCAGTTTGGGTTAATATTCCAAAAAAAGTATACAAAAAAGATTCTTTTCTTTTTTGTAAAAATGACAATCACACAAAAAAGAAATCTAAGTTTCATATAAGATAACGGGACTGACATTCGATTTTGTACATTTTTTAAACTCAGTTTGCTAAAAAAAAGAATATTTCTTCAAAGACTTTTAATTGCACACATAGAAACAAACTTGTTTATGCCTTATCCAAATAGTTTTATAAAAACTTTTATTAATGAATTCAATTCATATCAAGCAACTATTTAAAAACAATAATGACTGAAATAGGTTTAACTGGGATTTTTCCCTTTAGAAAAATGGGGAAGTCCTACTTCTTACTCGTTACTAGTCCTAGTAACATAGATCAGGAAATCCAGAAACTAGACAGGATCTGGTCTACATTTGGGTTTACCTCTAGTAAATATACTTGAATGAAATGTGAAACTATACCTTGTACCTGAATTGTTACGCTAACCAACCATATTAATCAGTTCTCGCGACTTCCTTCCTGGACTCGGATTATTAAATATCAACGTTAACATATATTATTTCTATCCTGTATGGCGATTACAGCGAGAATTATCTCGCAATTCTGGCAACCCCCGCAGATTTCGGCGAAAAATTCGAACGCAATACGATTGGCGCAATACACAATAGGCGTATCTCTCAAGTCATGACGAAAGAGAAAAAGAAGGGTCGCTGTCGAATCGCGTCGCCGTCGCTTTTCGGAGCTCGGTGGAATCCAAACTGGCAGTCCACCCCGCCGCCCCGCGATGACAGCCGCGGGATGAATTCTAATAACGTGTCCTCTTTAGTCTAGCGCGCACGAATCCATCTTTTGCTAACGAGGGTGGAAGTTCACGATTGCGTCCCAGGAATGCGTGATGACTACTTTGTTAGGAATGCAGCACGGCGCGGCGCCCATACGAGAGCGAAACGAGAGCAGTATATGCAGTGGCGCGGAGTACACCCAAACGCCCCGAGCGCAAGCTGAGCTTTCGAGGTCTCGTATCCAAGACGCCGGCAGGAACTGTTAACTCTCGAAGTAGACTTAGAAGAGCGTTATATACATCATTTTCGATATATAATAATTATTAAAACTTTAAGAGAGATTTAATAAGAGATTTAATAATAATTTAAAAAAATAATTATATATATCTAAAGCAAAAGTTAAAGCCAAATAATCAAAATGATACATAAAAATTATTTGAAAAATAATTAATAGTAGCTAAGCGAGATACCAAAATGGCAGCTAATAAATTCAATAATGAGCAATAATTACTACGTTTTCGAGAGAAACGTCGAGAACCTTGATACTCGGGGAGGCAACCGTCTCAGCGATAATCCGCCACTGGTTATACGGGAAACGTGGCTGAAACGCAGCTTCAGGACGCGAAGCGTAGCTGAAAGCAGCTGCGCGCCTCCCTGGAATGCGTCCCTGTTACCCGGCACCGGGATACTACAGAGGGAGAAAGAGAGAGGGAGAGAGAGAGAGAGAGAGAGATCAAGGAGGGTTCGTACGTTCCTTCCGATCCCGCTACTCTTTGGCATTCGGGCTTTAGCATCGCACGGTTCAATAAAGGAACGCCCCCGGCCTGAGTTCAAACCGAATTCACTCGTATTACCCCCGAGTAACCGGGGCTCTACCTGCGCAATAATGTAAAACAATGTAACGTATCGTTTTGCGTCATCGCAAAGTGTAATTGATAAATTCTTGCAAATCGTGCGTTAGGTCGATACGATAGATATTTGTCATATTTGTCGAATAAACTTGAAAGGAAATTTCCGACAAAATCGAAGCAAAGCAACCGTTACGGCCTTCAGTTCTACTCTTTATCTTATGTAAGGAAAAAATTTCTCCAAGCCTTTTGAGGGAACGTCTTTTTCTTTTTGAAGGACTTGGGTTTTAGAATTCTACGATATTTTGCACAAAGCTTGATGGGGAAACGACTTTCGTAAACCTTTCGCACAAATCTCATAAATCTTCTAGTCGTTTGTCTACTTTCTCTACTGTACGCATTTTCTCTATTGACATTGACAATCAATGAATAGTTTTTGGATATCTTTGTTTTCAGTAGCTGAATGTGTCGTCAATTATTTTAGATGATGGGCACAGACCGAGGCACAGACAACTGACTGATTTTTAACAATTAGTTAGACTGCAAAAATAATACATGCGATAAAACACTTCTCGTATTTTACAATTGGGCATCTTGATTTTAATGACACACTTTTTGACTAATTAAAAGTTAAATGTAGTAAGAAATTCTTTTTATTATTAAAATTATGTTCGAAAGAGAGAGTGTGGTGTATCTTATATATATTATTCAACGAGACCAAACTGTCGCATTGCGTTCCACGCTGAATAATTATCGAAAATTATAACCCACATAGCTTCATGCAAAGCATGCCGTTACTGCATTTCAATCGCGCATTTATTTGGCTTACACGTCCGGGATTTAATACGCCGGAAATTGTGAAATGTAATAAAGTTATAATTCAAATTTTTGTTCATTTGCGCGCCCGGGAAAAACCTGTGGAAGTCAACGGACTTAAAAGCGGAATAATTTTCGTCCGCGCTTTACATTTATATCATTGTCGGTGATATCAGCACCTAGGTTAATTGGTCCGGGGACATTAAAACTATCGCTGTACATATGAATATTCATATCGCTATTACAAGAAACGTTTTATTTTCTGTCGCGCCTCAGTCATCATAAATTCAAATCATATTTTTTTCCCCCGCTCTCTCGGCTCTCACGGCTCTCTCGGCTGGTATCCTTGAAAAATGGATGCAAACCTTGATACCGCCTCGGGGCGGGAGTCACACGCGAGCCTCGGAATGTCGGGCATATTGCTATTTATCATAATAACTATTCATATCGCCAGAAAAGTAAATATTCCGAGACACGAAGGGCGCACCTGACGACAGAAATTGCGTTTTACGTGCCGCGCCCAGATATACAGAACGATATTTCGTTGTCCTTCCAAAAGTTTTCAATAAAACGACTATAACACCTGTTATGTAGTTGTATTTAGGGCAAAATTTAAACACATTTACGGAGTGAAATTTTTAAAGATAAGAGAGGCAGCCTAAGGGTATGCCAAAGTTTTAAAAATAATTTTGAAAAGCGTCACATCTCTTAAGTAATTAAAATTTAAACGTTACACAAACTCAACTGTTAATACTACTGTTCCATTGTTTCTCCGTTAAAGAGTTAACAATACACTCTCAATACAAAATAATCCATCGGAGAAGGGAATAAGAATGACGCGCACGAAATTTAAGGGAAATCGGAAGGATTCTTTTTTTAAGTATATCGAGACACCTCAGCGATAAAGAATCATCTGAGAATCGCTGTGATCGATTACAATGTCGCCACGCGGTATTTCCCCGATACCAGCCGAACGCGCAATATAGACGCTTAGCAAACAATTACCTCATCCCTCCCCCGACATCCCCGTCACCCCTTCGTCGCCCCGCGCCCCTCCTCCTCCACCTCCCGGGCTTCTTCAACCCCCGGTTTTCGGTATCTGTCTCTCGGTGAAGAGATTTTGATTCGGACGCGATTGAGGGGGCGGGAGAGAAGGGGGAGATTCACCCTCGCTCGACTTCCGCTGAAAAACATATCGCCCGGTCGGGCCCGGGCTCGCGGCGCGACGAAGGTGAGCGTTAGATCGCGATTAACAGCGAATTTCGGGACTTCAAAGAGCGATTTTCCGCACGCTTGAGCATCGCGCTCTTTCGCGCGACCACGCGCGCAGGGGGCTCGCGCGGGGGTCCTCGCGTGGGCGCCACGTGCCGTCACGTGTGGGAGCGCCGTGTGACGTTACACGATCGGCGATCGGTCGCTACCGGTCGTACGCCTCCCTGTTGTTCACCCCCTATTGTCTCTCTCTCTCTTTCTCTTTTCCTTTCTCTCTCTGTCTCCTTTTGATTCGATGAAATAGGAGAAATAACTTGTCGACGGTGAGATGCGAGATATGATACGAGACGATCGTTTTGCGAGAGCGAGGCGACAAGACATAATCGGAAGATCCAGATTAACTCGTTTGTTCACGTCTGCGAAACACCTTGTAGCGAGGGAGCGATATTATATGAGATGCCATATGCGATCAAAAATAGAAAATTTAAATCTTTAAATTAGATGAGAGAGAGAGAGAGAGAGAGAGAGAGAGAGAGAAACAAAAAGATACAAAAGTTAAACTTAAAAGTGGGCTTACTATATGTATAATTATGGATACAAATA